>NC_136707.1:22142132-22244936 GCF_947650265.1 Symphodus melops | reverse complement strand
GGGACTTCCTGCCTGGTCGTGTGCATGGGAGGACAAATGTTTGGGACTGTGAGATGCTTCGTGGGAGTCCGGACGACGACAGATTGTTTATTGCTTCTCGGTTTTTTTTTTTTAATTTGTCTTCGGCGCGTTGTAAGAACTGAACTGTCATGTGTCGTCACAGTGGCGTCAGGTCGTGTGCGGTCCGGATTATGGCGGCTGCACGTGCACGTCTCTCCTGTTTATACTGTTGGTCACACAGGTACTGTAGCCCACTTTTCAGACGGTTAAACGTGAATCTTTTTTCCTTTTATACTTGATGAAAAATCTCGGCACACAGAAGCTTCAGGTTTTTAGGAGGCAAGAAAGAAGAATTATTCCGTGTTTATACAGATTTCTCCAGTGTTTTATTTTTATTAAAGACATGCCGTGTTGTTGTTTGTAAAAGTATATGAGGCACATGTTCCTATCAGTGTTTGCACAACATGATTCATTTATTCATTAAGCATAAATCCAGCGAGCACACTGACCCGCTCTGTCTCCTTCTCCTCCTCCTGTCCTCAAAATAATAACTGAATTAAACATGTCTGAGCTGACTGGAACACGCATTCACCTCCACACAAACACGCCGTGTTATTAGTGTGTTGACGTAACTCAGATCTGTTTACAGCAGTCGCCCACGCCACTGAGAAGCAGAGGGAAGGGAGCTGAATTAAAAAAAAAAAAAAAACCTTCATTTTTCTGATTGTACTCTGAAGGCCAAATCTTCCCCAAAGCGCCTCCTCCTCCTCCTCCTCCTCCTCCTCCTCCTGTCGTCTGCAGATCGCCGTTTGCTTTCACCTCCGCACAAACAAAATTCCCTTTAAAAAGGCAGAGCAAACAGTGATGTCACAGTCACCATGGTAACCATTCTCACGCCTCCCCTCCTTCCTCCTGCCTCCTTTCCCTTTCACCCTCTTTGATCCTTTAAAATCTCCTCAGAGTGAGAGTGACAGCCGATCCGTCCGTCTCTCCTGCAAACACACCCGCTGCATTGTGCGCGACTCCAACGCCGCCCCGCAACAACCGACGACCGCGTCACTTCCGGGCGCAGAGCGAAGAGACCCGGGGGTCACCGGGATGAAAAGAGAAAAGTATCACTCTTCATTCATCGTGACCTAACACAGGTGGTTACTCGACACACCTCTTCAATTGTTCTCTGAAGAAAAAGAAAAAAAGAGTAAATGTTAAGAAGAGAAGGGAAAAGGAAGACGGCTCCTTTAGCATGCTTTTTGTCTGTTGATTTATGAGGGAGGAGAGAGGAGGGAGACATCAGCCTCTGAGATGGATGAGATAGAAAGGTGTTGTGATTGATGAAGGCCTCAACACCAGCGAATGCTTCACAGAGGCAACAAAAGAGAGAGAGAGAGAGAGAGAGAGAGAGAGAGAGAGAGCGAGCGAGCTAAGAGCCTACACTGAGAGCTCACTTTGACCATGATCCTGTCCTCCAAATCGTCGTCTCTTCCTCTGGACAGGAGGCAGTGTTCAGGTTTCCGAGCAATTTCCAAGACAAATGTATGCAAACTTTTGAAAAGCTGCAAAGAGAAATGCAAATGAAGCCAGTTTGCATGAACAGAAAAAAAACAACAACAACACGGGTCTTTGTAAAGTGTTCTTAAGAAGAGGAAAGAAAACTTCCTGTGATAACGAGGACATTCAGGTTATCTTCTCAAGATCTCAACATATTCATCGAGCTGTCATCGCATGATTTCCCCTTGATCACAAAAGAAGAGTCTTGAGATCTTGAGGAGCATGAATTCAATATCATGGAAAAAAACCAACATTGTAATCCACGAAATAAGTAAGAAGAGATCTCAAGAAAGTTCCATCCAATCTGGGCTTTAACGCATGTCTGGTTTGGGCTTTTCTGGGAATATTAAGAAAGACGTAGAAACAGGATGATTGTCCCAACAAGATGTGCCAGACTATTAATCCTTTGTTTTCAGACTTGATTCGAAGATTTGCTCTTTAAAATCTCACTAACCTTCAGAGTGAAGGCGTTTACTATTCCAACTTTATTTCTTGAATTTATAAACAACAAACTCTCGGTTTAATACGAATAAGAACGTTACTCCATCACAAGAGCACCTGCTGTGATTTTAAATCACCGCTGTAGAAGGGTGAACGTATAAGAGGATCACTATTGGCTGAGATATTGTGTAACGTCAGCATGATTCGTGAGCGATGTTACCGTTTATGTTTTCTTGAAACAGCAATTCCTCATAATTACAGCGAACGAAAGGGCTTGGCTCAATAATCTACTTTACTTGGATCAAGCTTGAACTGTGAAAAGAACACAGAGCGAGTTCACGGCGTGCTGACCGCAGCTCTAACCCCCCTTACCTTCAAGATAAATAATCATGATTAGTTATAAGTCCTTCCCTCACTCACAGATAGATGGAAACACACAGTCTGTATATAAAGGGCGTCTGGATGCTACATCCATCCAGCTTGATAAAGTGTCTCGGCTTGTGTTTATCTGGAGACTCAGCCGGGATCTGCAGCTGCCTGCAGCTGATAATAGTAAAAGGACCTGCTGGCATTGATCACTCTCGCTCTCACACAGATCAGGTTATTATGTAAAGGCACATGTTTATTTTTAGAGCGCTATCAGGCCAACGCCCACTCTCCCCCACCGCGGGCTCTGGCCTGGTTGTGCCGGTTCCATCACGCGCTGAGAAGAAGAACATATGGATTACACGCTGCGTTGGCTCCAGAGGGCCGACGGTGTGAGACTGAAGGTAAACACCATGTGACCATGTGATGTATATTCTGTACATTTAAATGTGCCGTTTCACATGCTCACTGTTTGGATCCACTGAATCCAGAGTGAATATTCAATGTGACACGACAACAACACGTCTGTTGGTTGAATCATTTTTTAAATGACCGGGGGTCATGTTGACAACGCAGGTCTCAGTGGCCGCGGTTAAATCCTATACATGGTTACGTAACAGGAACAAACACTGAGCTGGTTATTATGCCACAACCTGCATATTCCTGAAGCATTCACACATGCAATGTTTGTTGTTTGTTTGACAGCTTATAAAGCAGATCAGATGAAGAGAAAATTAAAGTTTGAGCGAAGCCGACAACAAACACGGGAGACTGATGCGACGCAGACACAAGGGAGCGATCTGAGCATGTGCAGGACCTGCTCCACTCAGAATAAATGCTGGCTACTAATAGCTTCCAACAGGACAGATTTATTGGTTTATGTTCTGTCTCGAGGTCAAATTCCTCAAAACATACAGCGCAAATTTTACTCAGGTCCAAACACGCCCAAAAGGTCGCCCTGTTCTGTGCAGTTTGTTTTTCCTGTTTCGAGTCTGAATGTGGAAATATTCTCAAAAAAATAAAACAAAAAATGTTGCTCTGCAGCTCGGTAAGAGAAGCGTTTCACACTTGTTCACATTTGTTTTGTGAATGACATCGTGTCTTTGACTCATTTGCAGGAGCAGAAAGTCGAATCTGTGAATCAGTTCTTAATTCAGACGTGGAAAAGTTGACGCTGCGCCCAGCCAGGAATTATATGAACTGGAATTTCAAAATAAAGTTCTGAAAACTTGCGTTGCAATTGGTCGCTTTCTCACAAAAACTAACTCCTTGGCTGGCACAGTGGCTGCTAATGCACCTCGACTCTGTAATAAGCTTTGGAATTGAAACTCCTGAACAGTCTTGGAGGAAAAACTTCATCTATTTAAATACAACCGCATTGCTAAACAAAGGAGGAAAACCATCCCAACATAACGCATGCCCAGCTGAGTTCAGCCATGCATATCTCCCATCAGGCCCCCATTCTGCAGCCTGTGTCACAGACAGAGTCTCACAGTCTTTGATCAGACCTCTGTCAAACTCTGACTGACTGCCAGGATGGCCCCTCCTCTCACCACTCTGCTCAATGGTCCCCTTGTTCAGAGCCGGGGCCCTAGAAGTGAGAGTTCGTGGAAGCAGCATTTAAACTTGTTCCTTTGTGCATAAACATGGATGGATGGATGTGGAGGGATGACAGGGTGTAGCAAGAGAGCAAGCCAATGGAGGAGAGGTCACTGGTGGAGAGGTCCTTGTGAATAATCAGCTGGCATACAAACGGAGCTGAAGACGCGACCAGCAAGAGAAGAAGACGAGCAAGAGGACTAATGATTATCAGAATGATCATGTGGTTAGTAAAGGCAATGTAAACAGGGGAAAAAAGAAGGTAGTGCAAGACTCATTGTGTGTACTGCTGAACATTGTTTAGATCACGCGAGTGCAACTGTGCAAGCTAAAGGTAAGAGAGAGGAAGTGAAAGCAGCAGGGCGGGACGAGAGATGATAGGAAAGGGAAGTACAGGAGTAATGGACGCAGTCTCAGTGACGTCACCCATTGGTTACTGAAGGGGCGATTTTGAAACGCTGTCTCAAGCCAACTTTTGGTCAATGAAGTAAACAGCAGAGAGGTGGAGCTTGAGCGTCATGCAAACAGCGACTTTACTTGTTTGTATTTAGATCAACCACGGCTCTGACATGTGCTTATCATCACAAAGTCATCAACATACATGCAAACCAACCTGCAGCCTGCTGAGATAACATATCCCTCTTTACATGACAGCTCTTAAACATGAGGTCCACTTAAGGAAAGAGAAGATGACTTCAGGCTTATTCAGCCTTGGGTTGAAATACGAGAGGCCCATAATGACACGGCATCTTCAAGGACAACAAAAGGGCCGGAGAAAAGTGGCTTACCTCCAAGCTGCACACACAAACACACAGGAGCAGATACAATCGATCCAAAACGGAGCGGCGAGCTAAAAATATGTGAAATTTGAGCAGGAGAAAGTTAGAAAAGGGGCGACAACAGAGGCAGCACTTCGTGATCTGACAGCACAATCTCACCTTACAGATAGAGCAGAGATCTGTTTACATCCCGACATCCACGGGAGAGGACGTGATGCACCACTGAAATAAAAAACGCCTGGTTTCTTACTCATGAGACAAAGGAACGATGAAAAGATGAATCGGTTGATAATCAAAACTCAATTGGAAATATTGGAAATGAGTGTTTCTTTAGTGGTATGAAATAAAAAAAAACACGCAGAGTGCACAAGACTCATTTCTAGGTATTACTAGATATATATAGGACGTAATAGGAGGCATAAATCTATCCCAGCTTTTCCAGGATTGAATGAAAAAGATTCCCTTGTTTATGAGGAGCTCTCTCTTGAATCTAATCATCTGCAGACTGTCACACACTCACCTTACTGTTCGTGTTTTATGAGCTCAAGCAGATTCATCTTTTATTTACACTTTGGCAAAAAAAAAAACAGAGTAACAGCAGTATGAACTATGGACCAGCAGATCTCTGAAATACGTGGTGTAACTGGAGGCTGTGTCAGACAGATGTGTTTAATATCTAGTTGTAGGAGATTAAACATCTCGTCACTTTCTCTTTTAATTGTGATGCTCAAAACAATTTAACTGAAGTGAGTTTGTCAGAGGAAGTGACCGGGACTTAAACGTCCCCTTTAAAGTAAATCCTCAGTCAGCTGTAACACAACACGGATCCAATCTTGCAATTTGAACTGAACTTTCCATCATTCAGTTTTCAATCAGAGACACAGGCCAACAGCGTTGTTCCAGCTCTGTGATTGCTTCGCTCCCTCCAGCTGCAGCTCATTGCAGGATGGATGATACAGAAGTCTGACGTGTAGAGATGAAGAGAGTTCCAATCTCACCTTCAGTCCTTCCATCTCCAACGCTGCACACATGCTGAGATGTAAGTTTGCATCTGGCTGAGGCGGAGCTCAAACTGCAGGAATTTCATGCTGATGAGCGAATCTTGGACCCGAGGCGACGTTAGCCTCTAGATTGTCTGGTTATGTGAGAGTGTTACATATTTGATCTTTGACCTCTCAAACAGCTTCCACACTCATGTGAGCCACATTTGAGAAAACAAACTCGAAAACAGTTTCAGCAAATAAGAAAGAGAAGATCAGAGCCAGTAAAGCAATTCAGCTGATGACTAAGACTGAAGCACCTGAGGCTAACACAGCTAGCATGGCAGAAGAATCTCACCTTCATTCTTTAGAAAATAAAACCAGTGTGGACCGCGTCTCCGCTCCTGTTGTTTCCTGTCAGTCCTCTGCTCTCGTTTTTTTTCCTCACTCCTGCAGGTTGTAATGTTATATTATGTTGTTTGGATTCATAAAGTCCTGCAGTCTGTAGAAGAAATGCATCTGGTGGATAATGAGGACTGGTTTTTTTTTTTAATCTCTTTGCTGAATGACTCATTTCTCCCTCGAGGCCGTGAACATCGTGTCTTCATGCCGTGCACGAGAAGATCACATCTGCATGAGAATATTTCACACGCTGTAATTGATTCCGAAGCTGTAAAAGTTGCCGTCTTTACAGCGCCGTCTCTCTGAAGGGCAACGTCCTCCCACTGCTCTGTTTAAAAAGCATGAAATGTCAACCTACACACACTCAACAGCTGCTCAGACTTCCTTCAATAAACGTCTTCACTCGCACACGCCAAACGATGACGAGAGCAACGCTTAATGATGTCCCACACAACACGACAGCAGTCTCCTTAGAGGGAGGACACTGGGAGTCCACACAATGTGCTGTGTGTGTGTGTGTGTGTGTGTGTGTGTGTGTGTGTGTGTGCAGCAGCAGCATGGGGTCACAATGTCATTTATCCTGGAGATTATTTCATTTACCGCCCCAGCCCGGCTGAATCACTTATTACATCACAGTCCACCTTGTCACCAAGGACACGCTAACGACGCCATTAAACAGGAATGAGAAATCCTGCCGTGTGCCGCCGCCGCCTCCCATGTGTGAGTCGTGGCTCGATGTGTTCTTTGCCTCTCCAGTGAGCGTTTGCATGATCCGCAGGTTTCACACCCTACAGCTTGAGAGTCAGTTACAGACTTTATTAGACTTTTCTATCATCCTCTCAGCAGAAAATGTTTCCAATATTGACTTTGTTGCTGTGGGTGAACAGCAGCGTGGATGCTCTCTGCGCGGCGTGATGATGATCCCCAGCTGTGGAACAATATGCTGTGAGACGGCCTGAGTCATCACTGTGGCACATTTGAAAGACACACCATGTGTATGAAAGAAAGTGTCAATCTGACTCCCTGCAGGAAAAGAGCAGCTTGGAGGCATCATGACCGCTGGAGAGAAGTCGATCTTGAAACTGACAACGTAGTAAATCTTAATGCTCAATTAACTTGTTTTTTTTTTTCTTCGTTTTCAGATATTCAGACTTTCAGATCCTCCAATAACTAGACTTTCCCTTTCACACCTTTTCAGGACAGTCCATACATTTCTATAGAACTTACCGAGTGCTACAACATCATCAACATGTGCATCTATAATACTAAAGATTTAGAAATGATGAGACTGAGGAATCTGTTCATTAATATGTTGGATAGCAGGCTCAATAAGAAGAGTAAAGTGTCGATGGGCTTCACTTCCACGCTGTGTGTGGTAAAGCTAAATTACAGCACATCTATAGAAATCCTTAACCCTGCAGCCTGGATGCCCTCAGAAACATCAGACTGGTCAAATCTTAAGAGAAATAGTTAGTACGTCAATAACGGAGCATAATGATGTCTCACATCAAACTTCACAGTAAGTCAGAGATGTTTGGTTGCTCAGCTGAGAACAGGAATCCTCTCCTCTCTTTTCAGATTTAAAAACATCCCTGAGGAACAGGATTCAGGATTTAGAGACAAGAACATTGAATCCTGAAATATTTCGGCACACTCTCTTTAATAAAATGGTGTCAAACAATCTCCGAGTACGCATGATGAGAAGTTCAAAACATCACACAGGCAACTGAGAGGAAGCAGAAGAGCAGCCGCTCCGTGCAACGTGAGCAGCGTCATCGCTCGCCCACTCACTCTGGCAGGTCGGAGACTGTGAAAAGCATTCGTACGTTTGAGTTCTCACATGCAGCCCCACTGGGCAATTTCAAGATATTTTCAGGAGCATAGTGCACGTGCGACCGTGGCTTATGATTGCTGTTTTCCCCGCATGCTGTCCAGAGCTTGTGGGGACAGTACGGCCTCAGAGGCAGAGAGGGAGATCCAGCATGGCCACTGGCTGTGAGGACAGCGCTGACTCATTGTTGCCCTGCAGGAGTTGTGAACATATAAATCAATACCTCGGGGGACGTTGGAGGCACCTGTTCTTTTTATTCCAACGTGGCACCTGAGGAGAGGCCTCAATCCTGACCTGGGTACCACGGGGTTTCTGAAGCAGCCACTGTAATGGACTTCTTGTAACGTGTAAACCTGACAGGTTGATCCTGCAGCTGAGCTTCACATGTGAACAGAAATGTGATTTTTTTTTGTCTTCTCACAGACGTAAATGTGTCTTTATTTATGTTTGGATTCACCTTAAAAACCTCACCCACGTTTGACCGTCACGCCCTCAGAACAACATGTCGCACTGCATAGGAAAGGTCCAGTCATCTGATCAGATACAACAACAGAGATGTGTTGCAAAAACAATGAACAGAAAATCTTTTTGTCTTCTTCTATGATGAGAACAGGAATTCAGCATTATCGACGAGGCCGGATTTATCAGCGCTCACGTCTGTACGCTTCGACTCAGAGACAAATGTATTGTAAAAAAAAAAAAAGCCTCCCACTCATCCAGGCAGGACTGTACACACTGTGCTGTTCAATGTCACACGTTAATGTTCCCGTCAGATGGGAAGCAGGAGGAGCAGATGTGTCAAACGAAGAAAGATGAATGACAGGCAATTATAAAACCACTTTAACGGAGTTAATTCACGGAGGTGTTATCCCTGCGTTTATAATGTAGCTCCACGTGTCCCAGCTTATCTTCTTCAGTTCATCAAGCTGCAGCTCCCGCACGCCAACACCAACCTCCAGTCATTTCTGACCTCAGATGTCAAATGTAAACACTGCAGGGCTGGTCTGACTGCTATGCTGATAACAAGTCAGTGAGCATGCCCAGACTTCGCCACAGCTCATAATGCAGCGGCCATTTGCAACCACCCAAATAGCCCAATCTCTCAGCCTTTGTTATCTTTTACTGGTCAGTAATGACAGATAACAGTGAGGAAAACACACGCTGAGGAAACTTATGTTCTTGGTATTTCTTCGCTCTTCATGCAAGAGGACATTCATGACTCTGAAGTGAAGCAGGCACACGTTAAGGACACGCCTGTGTCAGTGCTGGGAGGCATTTTGGGAAGTGACCCTCCGCCAGTGAGCTGAAATATTCTGTATGTGTGTGTGCAGGACAGGGCTGCAGCTCAGGACTCTGCTGTGTTTGGATAAGAGGGAAAGCCTCTGGCCTCCACATTCACACAATGTTGTCTTTGAATCCCTTTAACACCTTAGACAGGGCAGGACCTGTTTTTATTACTCATGTTATGTTGCTTTCATTTCCATCTCTGAGCTCTGATTAGGAGAAACTCCACAGCTGCACTGTTCAAATTTAGATCAGAGAGTCAAGTTAATACCTTTGTGGCCTAAATTCAAAGAAGTGTTTTTCTGTCACAGCTGACTCCTGAAGCGACGTTGATGTCCAGTCTTTTTTTTTTTTTTTTCCTTTCTTTTTTGCACTCAAATCTGCTCCCTGAAAAATCAAGCCCTGAGGTGCTAATCTGAGTGAAATCTCCCTTCATTTCTGAGAAACAATTTATCCGTTCATCCTTCTTTTTGGACCATCCAGACCACAGCCTGCAGCTGCTCTGCTTCATTTCACAGGATGATTTCTTGCGATGTCTTCCGGAGACTTGACAGAAAAATCAAAGGCTACGGCAAAACATTTCATCCTGAAATAAAGCAGCAGAGTCTGATGCTATGGGGGCAATTTTTTTTTCTCTATATAAATGTGCAGTTTGATATATTCATAATAACAACAAAAGGGTGGAAGGGGAGAACGTACAGCAAAAAGAATCCCATCATGAATCTTGATGGACTCAGAGGTCAATTTTCTGCTTTCCCCCTCTTTTCCTACTGTTTCTGTGTGTATCTGCTCCAGCTGACTCTTTCAAAGTATCATCGATTGATTGTCAGATTTACCATGTGAGGGATGTGACATTTTTGCAGAGACAACGAATGTTAAAAATGGAATTTTGAAGTCCAAAACAAAAACCTGAATGTGCAAATGTGCACAAACTTGGATTTGATGTAGTGCGATGACTGCTTAGAATTATGTAATAGCATGAAACACACAATTTGCAAAGTGGAGAATAAGTAGATTGTATATTCTGAGTGTGTGCTCAGCAATCTCTGTTATTGCATGAATTGGTAATGTCAGCGCTGTCACCCTCGCTCAGTGATTTACAGTTTCAGCATTAAAGGAGGTGTCAACACCAAAAACAAATGGTCCAGGAGTTAATCTGCTGGCGTGCACAACATACGAGCTGCGTTTCCAAGGACAAAGTGTTCTGCATTGATTAAAGCCTTTTTTAATGTTGGGTGTTATAACTGAAACCAGAGGCTGCTCCGGATAAGAGAGGTGAAGGAAGACCGGGCTGAACTAGTTGTGAAAGAGGTTTGTTTTCTAGTTTTCAACAACTTTATTTGTGCTCATGCAGGTGGTGGGCGAACAGACACACACTCAAACACACACCCACAGTTTTGGCAGTCAAACACGCTCGCACACCCACACAGACTGGGGGACTGACTAATGAGATGTGTTTGTCTCAGTTCCAGCAGAGCTTCCTTTGGCAGTAACAAAGGTTGAGGAGTGTTAATGTTTCACTCACTCTGACAGTCAATCTGCCAAGTTACAAAAAATGCAACGTCGACGTCTCGCTCTCTCTTTGCCGACATCTTCGATATCTGTCCCTTTATATTCTGCAATATGTGTTTTTGCTGCCTCTAAACCAGAATAACACATCAGCTCTATTGAAACTGTTACGCCCCTATAAATAACTTATTTCACACACTAACGCTTCAGTCCAATTCCAAAAGCCTTTTTTATGATTTCAGGGAATGTGTTTTGCCTCCTTTGGTCCAAAGTCACAGAATTAAACGGACACTGACCCATGTTTAGTCAGACCTGGACCAGAGTGAGTGTCTCTCAGGCCTGAGGCTGTTCTGTCAGCCCACATGAGTCCAGCTGAGTAATGGGAGACCCTCTCAGTCTGTTGCCGGGTAGAGGCACATCTCCACCCCTCGCTGTGATTGGTGGATGCAGTGTTAAAGGTACCACCTCTTGGAAAAGTTGGTGTCTCCTCTGTCACAATTCCTGACAACTGCTCTGTGATGATCGGCCCGGCTGTTAAAGTTAAAGAGCACACACGGTGAGGTAACCCGATCAACTTTACTCCACTTTATTTCTAACTGATCCAAACTGTGAATCATGCAAATAAGCACTTCTTGTTTCCTCTGTGAAACATGAGAAAAACGTTTCTACATGATCAACCCTGCTGACCAGATTTCATGAACTAAAAGAGATCATGTTCAACCTGTCAGGACCCGAGGTAAAAATGTACCGGGGGCGCTCTAACCGGCGCTCATCACCTTTATGACATAAATCATAGTTACTGTTATCAGCTTTTTGAGGGTGTACTTTATCCTGCTCTGCTGCTGATGATGTCAGAAACGTTTTCTTGCTTTTTGCTTTCACTTAATATTGAGTGCTGTCCCATGTTTTCACCTGTCATTTTAAAATAAGCACATTTTCAGCCCTCTGCATGGGGCTGCCTCACCTGTTGACATGCAGCGCATCTGTGTTCATTTCCCAAGGGCTGTCACAAGCTAACTCAGGCTAAGACGTCCTCAACAGGCCGACGACCAATTGGTGCAACAACTGGTGCGACAACTGGCAGCAGACTGCTTTCGACTAAGTATCTCAGGAATTCAATACAGACTTTACCTGGTGCTTTAACACATGCACGTTCAGGATGAGTTATATGTTTGATTACAAAGAGTCGGATTCTTCACTCTGACTTTACCTGAAAAGGTTCCTGACAGCATTATTGTAAATAAAGTGACGTTTGAGTGAGTCGATGTAAGGAAGTGGCAGGAAATATTCAGGAAAATTCACTGAGAGCGAGCAGAAGGGACGTTTATACCCTGCTGTGATTTAATCTGTTCTTTTGTTTGATATAAAAGGCAAAATAACAGCATCACAATCGTTGCTTTGTCTGCTACTTCCACATTATTCTTTTCAGGTCATGCTTCCCTCCTGAGGACCCTCCTACCCGTGCTCCAGTCTGCCACATGTGAGTCACATGTGAAGCAGCAGGTCAGGAAGATTTCGAGGGCAGTCAATGGTTTGGGATTTTTTGTTCAACATAAGAGGGCGAGGCATGACAAAGAAGACAGTCCCATGCTAACAACTGGCCAGTTTATTGACTCCCTTTAATTATATGCAGAATGTTCCCCTGTTATAGCAGCAGCCATCTTGGTTTAAGCAAGTGAGGTTGTAGTTTTAAACTTGCTGACTATCAAAAGAGCTCTTCTGATATAAATATTTTTGTAAGCTGAAGTGGTGCATTTCTGCTTTTGGCTCCTCAGACAGAACTCCCACATGGAGCATATTGAAAGAGCTAAATGTGTCCTTCAGGTGTTGGTGCTGAACAGATAGTCAACATTTGAGTAGATCAGAAGACATCCCTCTAAATAACCGCTAATGTAGCTCTATAACTCTTTTTCAGCTTTGTCATGTTTTACATATTCTGCAGAATACACGTCACCTAATGTGTCTCTGTCTACAAACGCCCAAAATTATGAAAAAAGTCCATCCTCTCCGTCTTCTGCCTGCTCCACTTTTCAGAAAATGTGTGCTCAAACAGGCCGTTTGGAGATTTTCCCTTTATGACATCACAAAGAGCAGTAGCCCCTCCCCCAGGTGGGTGACACTCCCACAGCTAGGTGTTTGTTCTGCCCTCTGAGTCTGCCTTCTCACCGTAAACAATAGGACATGGAGCCAGAAAGCAGCGAGTACACCCGAGCCCTTCCAGAGAGGGGGCGTGGTCATACAGCTCATTTACATATTTAAAGCTACAGACACAAAAACAGCCTGTTCTGAGCAGGGCTGAAATAGAGGGGTTTATAGACATGATCAGAGTGGATTTAGACTCTTTTTTTGACCTTGAGCACAGTCAGTTTTGTTGAGAATTAACTAGACTTCACCTCTCTATGCTGGGAGGTCATGGCATTGTGTTTATAAAAGGTGTCCGTGCCGGCTCAGTGTGTATGGCACTTAGCACTGGTCTATCAGCAGCACAGCTAATTGGCATGCATGTTTTATTAATGGTCTCAGTTACACCAGTGTTTGGCAGCTTTTAATGTTTACATTACTCAGCAAAATCTGAGCTGTGGGAGGTGATCCAGAGATCTAAAGTCAGGCTATCTGCTCCCTGATGTCCTGCTGCTTTGATGTTCACCATCTGCAGTATGATGGGGGGGGTTGTAGCATTGTGCAGCCAGGTGTGAGATTGCACAATGTAATCTTCCCCTCACTCTGCTCCTATACTCCTGCTGAATGCAGAAAAACTCATGTCTATGAAAGAGAAGATGTTCCCGTTGTAAATCGTGTTCACAATAGCTCTGTGTCCTCCTCTGTTTATGCCATCTGCCCGTCCATCACATCACCTCAGATACTCTCCCTTTCAGCCTAATCCCTCGTTCTTTACCTCTAATTAGTTGGCATTAATATCCTTTCACTCTGAGCAGCAGAAGGACGAAACCAGAGGCTCCATGTTGATGTTGTCCTAAATATTTAATCTCGTAAAATCAGGGCAGCGTTGATTCAAACAACTGATAATCACGTTACATCATGCAGTAAATGGATGCGCCTCATCTTCTCCCGTCTGCTTAAACCTCTTGCCACAAATATTTTTGGAACAAATGCTATTTCAGTTAGATAATCTCCCATGCTTTTTAAAACTATTTGATGCTGCCTGTGGACATGACTTTTAAATCATATCCTAAAGCAAGAGTTAGCCCGGCAGGAATAATGGCATCTTAGTTTGTCCTCATTAAGATACCCCCCTTCGGATATCCTTGACAAACAATGTCAGCAGCTTTTTTTATACTATTGTTTATATTCTGATTGAGTTGTTGGATGCATTTGTCTCGTGTATTGGCATGTTGTTCTAAAAACTATGCACAAACAAGAGTGAATCTGAAAATCAAATATTGGCTCAAACGTGCTGACGAGGAAGGCTGATCTGCTGAACACACAGGGAGAAGCTGTTTGGCACAAATACTGGCACAGAGGCAGAACTAATACCTGAACGTGTCACTTAGTGTGTGTATATTTGAACAAGTCTTTAAAGGAGGACATGACAGTCGCAGGTCTCTTCGAGTCCCTTTGTTGTGCTCATATTAAAGTGTCAGAGTTTTAGAAATGTCTCCTCAAACATTGTAAATTCAGTCAGGACCATTTTGTCAAAAAACTTCCACGTAATTATTTATAGTTGGCGGTTTGGCTCTGAGGGATCTCCCTGCCCTTCCACATGCTGACGTGGAAAGCACTAACACATCCCTGCCCTTCCCGTGCATACAAGGAACGCTAGCATCAATGACAAGCATGACATTAAGTCAGAAGAGCATCACAGGAGGAGGAGGGATGTGAATGCAGCATGCAGAGGAAGCATTGGCGGTTTGAATAAGGCGGCGTAAGAACTATCTAGCCAATAGGATGCTTTCAGCAGGTCAGCTGGTCATGGTCAGGCTGGCGCGATATCAGCTGATGCGAACTCTGGCACAATATTAGAGCGTGACTCCGTGGCCTGCCTGAAATAACACAAAGCTTCATTTGTCATTTTTAACATTATTTGAAAACAAGCGTCCTGATTGGCTCTTTCTGCTGGACGTTCTTCAGTCATACGGGTGTTGAGAGGGGATGAGAAGCGAACGAGCTGGGAGAAAGTCCTTCTCGAGGTCGGAGGTGACAAACAGTGTGCAGCAGAAGGAAGTAAGAGTCTGGATACAAAATGCCACCATGATGAATGTGCATCCTCAGTTCTGTTATAAGTATCATAACGTGGAAGCGAAGCATGACTGGGAGAAAAAGGGAGCAGTAACGTTGCTCTCATGTTTTATTTATCAGCGTTGTTGTTGTTGTTGCTTTTAAAGATGAGACAGGGAGAGTGCTGGAACCCTTAAATCATTTGAGTGCTGACTAAGTATTGCAGCAGCTGGCCTTTACTCTAATGGCAGTCCTGTAAGGTAGAATAAATAAATGATTTAAGTGCGTGATGGACAAGTGCAGGGAAAAACAATCGGTTGGTTTCTCAGTTGTTTACTATATATAAGCAAGGTCAAAGATGTGGAAACATCCAGCTCAGGGAAGGGTCAGTGCCGTCTTATCACAGGTCAGAGCAGACGGCACCGCCGAGCAACGACCACAAGAGTGCTCCTCCACTTCCCATCTCTCCGCCTCTCGTGTACTCCCTCCACCACTTGACCACCTGGCATGCGACGGCTCGCTCCCCCTCCATCTGCTCAGATTCTCAAGCCGAGGGAACACGGAGAGACAGATGGAAGGAATGGAAAAATAGGAGTCGGAAAAGTAAATAGTAAGGTCAGCACTGAATGCAGCCGAGTGTGTTTATCAGCTTCAGATTAACAGAGAGCACAACATGATAGCACGTGATAAAAATGAGCAATTATTAACTTGTGTTTTGCACTATAACCGTGCCAGGGCCGGTTTACGAGGCCTCGTGTCCAGATGAGGCTGACCTGCGTCTCATTAATGTCCTGCATGTGTGATAAACGTGATGTCGAGGCGTGCAGTCACAGCTCACTGACATATTGATTGGCAGCTGCTCTTCATATTGATTCCTATTAAAAGTACCTTTTCCTCTCTGACAGCCGTCCGTCATCTTTTTACGACTCAATCTAAGAAAGTGGCTTTTTAAATGCGAATATGGTCGACAGCGTGTTTGTGCCTTGTTTCTTAATGAAGCGGGCCCGACGGAGCGTGTTGGTGAGGACTGCGTCGCTGCATTCAAACATCACACATGTAGACACGAGACATGTGATGTGTTTTAGTGTGTCGTCAGACATGTGGTGCATGAGCGATGGGTAATGAGCTGTGCAGGAAGAAAGAAATGACACTTAGAAGAGCACAACATGTACCGACGATTGTTTACCTTAATCATTCAGCTGATGTCAACACAGACAGTGTGTGTGTGTGTGTGTGTGTGTGTGTGTGTGTGTGTGTAAAAGGGAAAACAAGAGTTCCTGCCCGTCTGTGATGTCAGAGACACAGCCTGGCAGTTTAATGTCTCAATTAATACATGCAGCCCGTGTGATCTGAGCGGGAACACTGCGCCACGACGGCCTCTTGCCCCCCCCCCCCCTCCTCTCTATTCCTTTCTTATTTCCCAGCAGTCACAGAAATGTAAATTAGTGTGCGTGTGAATACAGAGCACACATAAAAGGATTTAGCACTCCCGTCTTGAACGCATTGTCAGAGGTTGATTTTGCAGGGTGATAAAAGATAACAAGATCCATGGAGAAAACAAAAGGCTGTCAAACTGTTTTTTTTTTTTTGCATAATGAATGAATTCACTTAGCGTAGCCGCTTTAGCTGCACCTATACAAGCCCCGGTGGTAGCACAGCACTTTAATTAAGTGCAGCGGTGGAGGATAGGTCGGTCTGTTTAAAGTAAAACATGAGTCTGCTCAGGTGCATGACATCAAATTAGGTGGCTCCGCCCCTTTTTTACCTGAAGGCAACCTGAGTGGGGAGAGATAGGAGGAGCAGTGACACAGTCAGGGGTCGTCTGTGGCTCTACCTGCATACAGTCATTAAAAGCATCTAAAGGAGACGGAGGATTCATCCAATGAGACGCAAAGAGCCACACAGTCAGAATGTCCCTGATTGGTTAACTGTGTTCCTTTAAGTCCTCAGATCCAGTAACGTGCTGCCACTTCACTTCCTGTTACCGTAACTGTTCAGTTGACACGCTAAAGGTCATCTGCTTAAATGAAGATGGTCACCCACAGCTGAACATTAAGTGAAGTACACTAACTGTGACTCCCAGTCTTTATTCATCTGTAAGGTGCTGTAGAGTTAAATTATTATAAAATTACAACTCTGATTAGAACTTATCAGCTGTGTTTCTAAAGAGAAAAATCCAACAACCTCAGAGTTTGAAAGCTGTTCCTTTGTTTCCTGCTGTTTCAAAGTATTAAACTGATTAAATCCAGAGTGAATGCAGCAGGGAGTCATGAGCGGCTGCATGTTTGGATCCTTCATGTCTTCCACCACCTAAATCTATAGGACCCTGCCGCAGTAAAGGCAGAGTGATGAGCCGGGTCGAGGTGAGTCAGCGCACATATTTTACACTTCATATGTTCTCTGCACTCCTGCTCTGATTCATATTAGAGCCATAAAGCACAGGGTGAGGGCACCTTTTCCGACAGAGGTGAGGCGGGCGGGGCATAAATCCCCCCCCCCCCGCGCGCTGAGCCGATGAAAATAAAAATCGACTTACACAAACTAAACCCATTTCCACACACGGGTCTTTTTTTCTCTCTCTGAACTACAGCAGTGACAAACACTTCAATATGTCGTCTGTTTTGTATTCAGTCAGAGTCTGAGGCCTGTTCCTCCGTCACACAAAGGCAGCGTTGTGACCTTCACGGTATTAAGGCGTGTCCATCCAATCTCCCGCTCGCCGCTGGGACCGTCATAAAGCACGCACAGCTCTGACACCTCAGGGTGCGAGGTGTGTAGGGGAGAGAGAGAGAGAGAGAGTTATGATGTGCTGTAAACAAAGACGATCTAAACGTGAGTGACTGCGTGCTGAGCAGAGAGGATGTGTTTATGTTCTGTTTCACGCAGACTTCACCCTCCAACACTTCTTTATAATCTACAGCCATCTCTGAGATTTCACTCATAAACAACATTCAACACTAGTTTGATATGAAAGGTTTGTTATCATTGGCTGGAAAAGTTAAACTGTTAAATACTGTAATAAAAAACTGTTTGTTTCCGAGTGTTGAAAATAATACTTGATACTTTGCGTTAACCTTTTTTGGTTATTTTCTAACTTTTGATTTTACCTCAACAACATGAATCGTCCAATGACTCCTTTTGTTCAAAGAGCTCAAATCAGGACTTTTCTTGGGTTCACCTGCACACAGGACTTGACCTCAGCCTCACAGATGATGCTCGAATGATTGTAAAATGGACTTGAGCTCGTAGAGTGATTTTCTAGTCTGCTCAAAGTGCTTTCACACCGCAGCTCCAGCCTGCTTTGCAAAGCGACCATCAGACGTAACCAATCCCGTTCATGCACAGACGAAGGAGAGGGAGCAACTTGGGGTGAAGCGTCTTGCACGAGGACACATCTGACGTGTGGCTGCAGGAGCTGGGGATCGAACCCTTGACCTTCCAGACGACAGACTCTTCCAACTGCTCCACTGTACCCATACATCCCCAACAACTCCTTTACTTTGCAGACTGATGCATCCTGCAGGGCTGACGATGAAAGCCAGAGGAAATATCAGCAACGCACAAAAACCTTAAAACTGAAGCTGAAGAGATGGGGCAAATCCCCGAAGCATTTTTAAGTCCCATAGATGCTAAAAGACGTGCACCTTCACTTTTCATTCCCACCGTCTCATTTCTCCTCGGCTATTTAGAGGCTGACATTACTCGCTGGCAGAGAGGTTAGGGCTTTTTTTGGATCAGTGCTGGGTTTCTTCGGCACAAACAAGCAGATATAATTAGCTTCTCGGGCTAATATGGACAGAAATAAGAGTGCAACCTGGCTGTGGCGTTTATTGATGCAGCGGTCGGCTTCCATCTCATGTTTACCGAGTCAACACAGCACACAAGTGCAGCCTGTCTGCAGGAGAGGATAAATAAACGGGCTGCGGGAGAAAATGTTCTTTATGCTCATTAATCAAAAGTCATTTCACTGAAAATATCAACGTGCAGTCATGTTGTGGATGAGCGCTTACGACTCTGCAGCAGTGCATGTGCAGCGCTCGTCTTCACACTTGCGTGGTGTTTTTAACGAACGTGTTCATAGCTGATAAGAATTATTCCAACATTCTCACTTATTTCTCTGCCAACGCTCAGAGCTGCAGGCTGCGACGAGCCAGAGAGGCTCCTTGTAGTACGCATAGCTGTGACGAGGAGGAAAAAGAGAGTGTTACACAGTCCCAGTGTGTCCCAGACTCCTCCAGTTCACGTCTGTGGTGAGAATATTTGCCTTTTTGAGAGCCAAGGCAGCCTGCAGCTTTCCCCTCAAAGGTTTACTGTCCAGAAAGGAAATGAGAAGAGTGTGACGGTGGAAAGAGAAACAGAGGAAAGGGAAATGGGACTTTATAAAAGGAAAAATGGACAAATATTTGGGAGAGACATGGATCCCAGGGGAAGAAGGATATTGATATGAGACATATATGGCGACGAAGGCCGTCTGTGGCGTCGCCTCACGTCAGGTTTTGTCTTGGCGAAAAAGTTGCACTATAACACACTGCAAAGAAGAAGGCACACCGCTGTCGCACACCATTCATGTTATAGGTAACCTACTCATCAAGGATCATGTCTGGTAAAATGGTAGAAAAAAATGGCGCTGGTATTATCAGGCCTCCGTCTTTTAGAGGAGAAAGAAAAGAAAAATTGGAGGTGACGCGATAAAGGGAAACCACGCTAACGGGTTAAACATGGGAGGAGAGATTCGTCTCACTGACGCTGATTCAACTCGTCCAATCAGTGGAAGAAGTCAAACGGGTGCCGACGGGTGGTGACGGACCCGGGCACACCGGATAACGCGGGCGACGCTCGCTCACTATAACCGGGACTGGCGGGCGACTTTATATTGACGGTGATTGTTGTGATGCAAATAGCGCCCTCTGCTGGTGAAAGGGACCTGCTAGTGTAATGTAGCGTTACTGAAATGAAATGCTATTGGATTGGGAATTTAATCGAGTAATATCGGCGTGAATCTGCGATGAAATTAGCTGATAGAAATCGTCACATGATGTCGTCACATATTATAAACATGGCTAATTAAATCGGACCCTAGAAAAAAAAAAAAAAAAGACTATACCATAAAAATAAATGCAGATTGAGCAGTCAAAGAAAGTCCCCACTCTCTCTCTCTCTGCTGATCATAAATAAAGCGAGCTGACATCCTGTTAATCTGAAGAGATTAGCTGCTCCTTAATGGCTCAGCCAACACCCCCCACTGTGCAGCGAGCCGGCACATTCACGGGCCAGCTCATGCCGTCTTCACTTTAACCACCGAGTTCTTATTATATCAGCATTCAGCAAACATGCAGCGATGTGTAATACTCTCTCAGGTGTCTTCAGTTTATGATTTCATAAAGTGAATGAGTTCAAGACTGCAGTGAAAAGGTAAAACGATCTCCTCGACATCTGGCTCCATTTTTCCCTCGACTCTATTGTAAGCTTTGAAATCCTTTCTGAGTTTGCTCTCTTCCCACATTTACAAAAACACACGTCTGAGTCTGTAAGATGAAAGAAACTATCGACTGTACATCATTTCTCATCACTGATCAAAAAACAGGTTTGATGTCATTTTTAGCCGTGCTGTACCACATGACGGCGAGCGCAGCGTGCTCTGGTTATGTGTTTGTTCTTGGCATGAATCTTCATCTCAGCACCTGCAGCCGGTCACACCACAGATAGCACAAATTAAACATGAAAATCAGATACAGCAGGTTCCCTGTTTGTTTTTTTTGTTTTCCGAGTATAATATCGACCAATGGGCTTCAGATGAATGAATAATAAAATAACCAAGCGTCCCCTCTGGTGTTGAAAAACAAAGCCGATGCGAGTCGTTTAAAATCCTAAAATGAGCTCTTCGTGTGAACGGTGCCATGACCTGCACACACACACGTACCCTTCAAGGGTTTTAACAGCCCCCTTTACTTATCAGAAATATTGACAGGATGAATCAATAAGGACTAAAACATTAATGAAGAGTGAGTGTGTGGAGGAGCTGAGATTTGATGCCTTGCTCTCAGGTGCAGAATGACAGGTTTCAATTAGAGCCAACATGTTTTAAGGTTGGAAGGTGATCACTGAAGGTCACATGCTGTTAGGACGTCTTCGATCGAGGGATTGATTTTCAGCGGCGGTTCATCTAAGGATGGACTCTTTAGTTTGTCTTCAAGGATCATATTCGGTGATTTGTAATGACAGAAATAACACAGGGATGAGATTCAATGAGGCTATTATCTGCGAGGAGAATGTAAACCATTGGTTAAACTGTGATCTTGATTAGCATGCTGTCCTCGGGGAAGCAGTCAGCAGAAACTGTAAAATGGTGCGGTGAAAAAAAAAAAGCTCAAACATACAGAAAGAAATCACAGACACGGCTCCCTGGAAGACGTAAAAAAGGCTTTTCTGCAGATTCTGACAAACAAGCTGTGAAACACAATATGACCTCACTGAGAACAACTAGCATATCCCAACATTGCATTATGCATTATTGATGCACATTTCTGCAGCGTCTCTGGATGCAAAGGCACAGGGAACAATTAAAGAGGTTTTGATATTAAAGCTGTGGATCAGAGCTGCAGCTCACACTCTTTAAAGTTACTTTCTATTAATAACTTTCTCTCTTGTGTAAGCTGCAGCGAGCGTTGGTGAAAGATCACATCGAGATGACCCTAATCCCCCTCCCACTGTGGGTCACCGTCTTGTCCAGCCGAGCAGCTCTCACATGCTGCACCAATCCGCTGTATTCTTAGCCCTGTGGCTAGCTTGTTCCCATGGCCCGGGGCGATTAGCCTTACTATTCACAGCTTCTCTCTCAAGCGCTCCCTCTCCTTCAGGATGTGACTGGTCAAACACTCGGCACAGTAAATCTACCTGAGCTAATCTAAGCAGCTGATTAGCATGGTGCTGCAGGACAACTGTGTGTCTGTGCACAAATCATGTCCAACTTATCGAGCGTCAGGAGTCCGTTTCCGCCCAACAGTCACACAAAGAGTTAATAAAGCACTAAAATTCAGCCACCTTGAACTTTCGCCCACCCTCCACCATGAGTACGGCCTTCCTGGCCCTTGCAAAGTTCTGCCGCCCACAGATTTTGCATTTAAATTTCAGATAGCTGAACCTCTCCACCATGTCTGAGTCTGAGCTGAAGACAATCCTTTACCTTTGGGATTAATTAAAACAGTCTACATCCAAAGTTCTTTAAACGCCCTGCAGGATAATGAGAGCTTCAGACGAGTGGGGATGACGATGTGTAAATATGTGATACACACAAAGACAAAACTGACGATCGAAGAAGAGATGCGGACATAAGAACATAAGAAGCTTGATTTAAACAGATATATATATAAACAGATCATGCCAATAAAAGGATGTGTGACATGGAAACATTGCTTTTGCAGTCAAAGTTGCTGGGTGTCCATAACACAGAGTGCAGATCCTGTTTTAAACCTTTTATTCTCTGTGTTAAAAAAAAAAAAAAAAAAAAAGATAATTCGACCTTTTAAGGGATTGCACTGCAAATTTTGTTGTACTGGTACAATGACAATAAAGACAATTCAATTCAAAACAATGCCCAAATCACTGCATGGAAACAGTTTGGGTACTTTTTTTTTCGACGTTATGGAAAATCTTTTCTCCATAGAATAACAAGTTATTCAAGTTTACACAGCTAGATAGTGACGAGGCTCTGTGGGAGGGCGAGCGTAGTGACATAATGAAAGAATGCACACACACACACACACACACACACACACACACACACACACACACACACACACACACACACACACACACACACACACACACACACACACACACACACACACACACACACACACACACACACACACACACACACACACACACACACACACACACACACACACACACACACACACACACACACACACACACACACACACACACACACACACTTGCAGGTCTCAACAAAACACTGTTTACATAAAGGTCTCCTCATCTGATTTATAATGTGATATTAGCTGTCATCACTCTGACACTCGCTGTCAGAGGAGAACCTGAAGCACTTCACCTTCATTAACTGGAGCCGTTCCAACCGAACACAAGAGAAAAGTGCTGTTAGGAAAAGAAACTGATTGTTCAGCATTGTGAGGAGCTCAGCCCCCCTTCCCCCAATAAGAACATTAAAAATGAGTAAGCGCCCACATTCCTGTGATGGTAAAATCTCCCAGAGGGCCTGAGGGGTTGGAGGTGTTCCCTGAACCTCAGCGCACGCCAACACTGACGTTTCACAACCGAAGCAGCTCTGCTTCATTAAAAGGCCATTGAGCAACAAACCAGCAGGACACAAGAGGAAGCGAGCAAACAGTCGAAATCATGCAGAGAGTTTTAGAGAGCAAGTTCATCAAGCGTCAAAGCAGCAGCTCTGCAGAAACACGAGCAACAGTCCAACAGCTTGGATCCGAGTGAGTGCTGTCAGGCATCAACATCAACCAAGACATGCTCTTAATAAAACAAAGGGAACTCACAGAACAGAGGATGGGGCTGCACGTCTTCTTCACCTTCACCTTTTACTGCAGCCAGCGTCCAGTTCTGTGCAACTTCAGCAGCTTCAGTTTAATGAGTTTGTTTAATCCAGAAATCAGTTTCAGTCCATTCATGTTTAAAATGAGGTCTCCTCCCCCCACGGTCAGAGCTCTTCTTATCATTTCTTGTGTTTAGGGTGAAAAGACATGATGGTTGTCACTTTGTCTCATTGCATTGATCACACATTTTCAACTCTCTTTGAGTGTCAATCAGAAATTGCTGAGTCCAATTATCTGTCTACTTGTATGAATTGTTTGAAAGTGCACACCTTCTTCTTCTTCTTCGTGTGTTTCTGGCAGTCTGGAGGCCGTGCGGCACATTGCTGCCTCTCACAGGTCAGTCCTGGTGCAGCTCTTCAAGCTATTCCCAGTAATCCTGTTACAGATATAAGATCCAGGACTGCTTTCACAGTCTCTGGCTGGTTCTCAGGGGGATTTAGTGGACGTCTCAGTGTAACTCTTTGACATTTAAATACATGATAAGGCAGTGTGGAGCTGCTTTATGTACTTGAAAAAGTTTGCAGGATCTGCAGAATTCACCCCTCAGACTGGTCCATCTTTGTCACATCCCATGTCCTCTGAATCCACATGCAGCAAACAAAAGCTTTAAACACTTCCTGGTTAAACCACAGTGCAACAAGAAAGGATAAACAAGTCCGACTGAACATCCTATCAGGCATGTCAGTGGGAGAAATATTCCGATTCAGGCATTCAAATAGTCAAACAGTTTCTGTAAGAATTTCTGTTAACTCATTTCTCAAGGCCGGTTGGAAACAAATACAGAGAGAGACAAACATCATCCTCCCCCATCATAAAGCTCAACTTGGTACGGTCCTTTTTCTTAAAAACCTGGTGGAGCATGGGGCGTTCAGGTGCACGTGTTCATAAGAGCATCTAACTAGGAAGGGAAGCTCAGAGAGAACAAATGTTAGTTATCAAAACAGACGAGGAAACAAAGACATTACTGATTTAAAAAAAATGCAGAACGTGAATCGATCAATTTCAGTGAAACGTAATCTAAGCCGATACAAACGATAAAATGACAGATTAAAGAGTTCTTGTTCTTGAGGGAGTGTTTGACCGTCCCTCTCAGGGGAACGCTGAGACATCTCCGACACCAAAACAAAGCAGTCGAGTCTCCTGAGAAGGTTAACCTTTCATCTCCTTGAGCTGTGAGCTCAATGCATTTTGTTAATGTTTTATCATCACATGAAACTCGAGCCACATATTCTCTGCTCCACGCACACCAGCACAATACGTGACACTATACACTGTATTGATTTCCAATCTTTCATCAATCTACTCCACACAATCATATTCTGTGAACTCTCTGCCCTCGTAAAGACCAAGGTACTGTGTCACATAAAAAGGTGGATGCTCCCCCCCCCCCCCCCCCCCCTTCATCCGATCAACCAGCTCTTCACCTCAACCTGTCAGGAAGGAGACGGATGTTTGTGAGGGCGCCCCAGGGGTCACGTCTCCATGTTCCTGCACTGTCGTCCAACCTTCATAGAAAACACGAGTACATTTAATTCCCCTGAAGCGTCCTCTAAAAGTCAAGCAGCTCTTTAACTCGAGCTCTATTTCACGTTTGAGTCACTTCAAGTTCACGTGTTTTAAAGATTATTTTAAGATGTGACGGTGTGTAAAAAAAAAAAAAAAAGCATAACTATGAAAATGTTTCAGGTTTTTTTTTTTGTTTAAGGATCTTGATGTCCAAGACGAACAATCACACAAATGGAAAAAAGATTTATTGTAAGGGCGATAAAGAAAGATGGAGCTTGTGTTCGAGGTTGGAGATGTGCAGGAATGACCTGCTGAGATACACAGAAACATCCGGAACTGGCAAAAAAAAAGGACAGACAGAAAGATGGGCAGGAGGTGCACGAGTTCACAGAGAGAATATTTCATGAGCTGACAGAAACATGTCACAGGATCGTATCAAGAGCAGAGACAAAATCAAGGACCTTAAAGCCAAGACACAAATCTCAAGGAATGCTTCTATGAGATTTATATCACAGGAGGATAATCTATGGTGGCGGACATTTATTGCAACGAGGACACATGAAGCGAGTTCAGTTTGGACTTGCACATCAGGGACAGCTGAGCTGCGTGAGCTGTGTTGTTGCTAACTCACACATTTAAGCTTTGCACTGTCACAAGTATGAGGCTATTTCAAAAGGAATATGCAAATATCTTCAAATATTAATTATTGCAGATTTTCACAAGAAGTGTTTTTCATGAAGATACTTCCTGTCCTGAATGCTTGAGTCGTTTCACTGAGCTAAAAACACGAGGAAGTGCAGCATGCATCGTCTGCTTGGACCCACAATTTTATCCAACTGGGAGATCATCTGAAGCGAGTGTGTTTGCACCTTCCCCTCACACACATGTGACAAGCTGTTATGAAGGCACGTCTCCTGGGCTCCTAAAAAGGTAAACATGAAGTTCATATTCATAATGTGCTTTTTCCCGTTCTCTCTCCTAACCAGCTGAGGAATCAATCCCCTTCCACTCACATGCATTCTTAACGTTTACGTCCAAGTTCTTTTATGCTCTATTTAAAATGTCATCCACCCACATCCTCTGGGTATTTCTCACTCACGCACACACACACACACACACACACACACACACACACACACACACACACACACACACACACACACACACACACACACACACACACACACACACTCGGATACTCCCTGATACTTCATGTTGCTAAAGCTGGACAGAGGTTGTCATGGGAACACTTTGACCGTTTTCTTGACTCACTCGTGCAAAAAACACAGAAACTCGATCAGGAAGCGGAGAGAGAGAGAGCGAGCGAGCGACAGAGAGAGCGAGAGAGCGAGAGAGGGAGAGAGGGAGAGAGAGAGCGAGAGAGAGAGAGAGAGAGCGAGCGAGAGACAGAGAGAGGGAGAGAGAGAGAGAGAGAGAGAGCGAGAGAGGGAGAGAGAACGAGCACGTGTGAGACAGAGAAAAAAAGGCAGCAACTTCAATCATCGAGAGACATCTGTGACGGGCAGGTGAACACAGTGAGTTCTGTTTGTGGGCGGGTGATCTCTGTTCATGATGTGGATACCGACAGTCTAGATTTATCAGATAAAAGTCTCCAAGTAGAAACGGCTTCGTGAAGATGCCAGAATCAGCTGAGCACCAAAGAAACGTGTTGCTCTAACAGTGAATGATTTGCAGACTCGGTGTCTCGGTTGCGATTTGTCGTCTGTCAGAGATTTATGACTCGGCCTCACCACGAGCCTGCCGCTGCAGCCGAAGATGCTCAGTAATCACATCATGGTGCACGACAGCAAAATATTTCCTCATGCATCCTCTGCTGCGTTAACGGAAGTGTGTGCGCTTCAGAGCATCCACTTCCACGTGCCGTGGGGTCAGCGCAGCTTCACTTCTGATCCCATGTCATTTATAGCAACTATAGTCCAAGTTCCTCCTTTTTTCCTGTTCTTACTGATGTCTCACACACTGCACATGTAGCTGCAGGCCATTTTCTCTGCACCCACAGACAGACCAGAACACAGAAATGTCTATTTAGTAGAATTATAGAGAAGTTGAAGGCAGGTAGCTTCAGTGTGTCTCTGTGTGTAGTCACAGCTGAACGGACAAACAGGGATATGTTAGTGTGCTTTAACTCAACATAGCAGCTACGTTACAAACCACTGTGAGCTCCTCTGAGACAAAACACGACCAGTTTCCAGGCAACCAACGGAAACTCCAGCAATGGACTGGGTCAAGACGAGGAAAATATCACATTCATCACATATAACTGTAAATCAGCGACGGTTCACTTTGAACAACAAGTTGTTTCTGATCCACGTTAGCTGCTCCCACAGCTCAATCTTATGCTAAGCTAAGTTAGCATGCTCAGGCTGGCAATAAAAAAAAGAGTATGGTATCAGTTATTATATTATCGATAGTAATATAATCATTAGACGTGATGGGAGCACATTCCTGTCACAGGTGTTCCTGCTGGTGTAAACACTGAATCATGATGAGATGCTGCGTGAACAACAACAACACCATCAGTACATGCTGCTAGATAACAGCAGAGGTGCCATAAACACACAATCTTTCTGTTATTTTCAGCCAGCTGTGACATGTAAAGATAAAGCAGTAAAACTAAATGATCCGAGCCGTTCGACCTTTGTGCTGTTCTTATTTAACGGCGTTGCTTTGCTTGCATCTTTCTTAAATCTGCCCAGACGTTACGTTATCGGCTCTTTGGCCAACATGAGCTAAGCTAACTTACTGCCCTGCTGAAGGCTGAGAGCTTAAACCATGGACACTAATTATTTAAAGAGTGTTGCATCACTGCCTCATTGTTTCCTTTCTGCTGATAGAAATCTAAGAAAACCGAGCTTCCTCCTGCTCTCCTTTGTTTCCCTGCAACCCCATATGAGTCTGAGCGGTTTGATCTTTCTCTCCGGCATTATTAAAGAAAGTGTCAGTTGTCTTTTTTTTTATGTTTCCACTAACCTCGGTACCATAAAATAAACTAACCTTACAACATCAGTCCTACACTGCTTCATCTCCCTGTGGTCTCACACAGACAGCTGAATGTTCTCGTTTCACGATAAGGAAGAATACAGAAAGAAGGACAAACGTTTACAACACGACAGGCCACAAGGAAAGACTCGACGTGTATCAGTCACGCACACACGTGTCGCACGCAGAGATGTCAGCTGCAGTTGATGATGGAAGATGTCAATATTTCCCCGAGCCGCTCTCCGGGGGTCTTCAGATGAGAGGGAGGAGGGCTCCGGGGAGGGGGGGGAAAGGTCAGCCCGGCTCAGAGCTGCAGCTCGGCCACATCACATGCAACAGAGAGGGATCAAAAGGGAGGATGTAGCCAACCAGTGAGAGCTGACAGCGGGGTATGGAGGAGGACGGACGCTGGAGGAGGTGCAGGAGATGGAGGATGAGGAGAGATGACAGGGAGAGGAGGAAAAAGGGAAGATGGGTTTGAAAGTGAACGGAGGGGATGATGTCTGTTTGAAAGAAGACATAAGCAGGAGGTTCACATCACATTTAAAGCTAAAGAAGCTAACGATAGCTACACTGACTCATGCATAGCGACAGGCAGCAACTCTTAGTTAGCAATCTAAGATGGCAGCGAGGGTTTGGACTCAGGCGCTAATGGATCAAATGTTGATGCTTTGGATCTCAGATGTCGAAGTTTAAACTTTCACTTCCTTTACAAATCCAGAGCCAGTTAGCTCGAGGCTGTACTGTGTGAGCCGACGGCCGGTGGATGAAGCTAAGAAGAGAAAAAGAGAGAGTGACCAACATGAAGCGGAGCGTGCGTCCTGCAGATATCACTGAGAGCAGGTTGCAATGATTCATCTGAACATCTCTGTCATCAAATCAGATTTTCTGAAACAGTCCTACTCTGACTCCGAGCTCAGATTCAGGGAATGTTATTTTGCTTTCATTTTATGCTTTATTAATTTATGTCTGAGGAGACAGCTACCACGCTTTTCACGGTACATTAAGCATTAAGGACTTGAACTCGCTCTGTTTGCAGTTCCTGAAGCGTGCGCTCTTTTGTTGACATGCGTTCAGAAGGAGATAAAAAGCTGGAGAGTAAAAGTCGAATGACTGTCAGCGAGAGTCAAGAGCGTCTTGGGAGAGAGAATGACTGCCAGACCTATGAATCATAAAAGTCAAAAAGGGACAAAAAGAGAGTGATTCATGAAACTCAAATCATCCAGCTGCTGCCCGCATGCAAAAATATGATCATGCAAATGAAACAGCAAGAAGACAGAAGGAAGGAGAGCGATAAGAGCAGAGTGCCGACACGTCATCAGAGGGAGAGAGAGCGGAGCCCCGGGGCCGAGGGGGATAAATAAAGGAGTGAGGAGTGTGGGGAGCATCACCCCCAACTCCCCTGCTGCTGGTGGCTTCATCGCCTGTCACACTTTGTTGGATAGTGATGTCACTCAGATGGTCGAGAGGCTCGTCCACACACACACACACACACACACACACACACACTGCAGATGTTTAATTATTTAACACACACACATGCACATTATTCCTGATCGATATCTTCACCGTCAGTACGTCACGGCCATGAGTGCCTCTCGTGTCAGCAACCTTTAATAATCTTTTAATAGTGCAGGTTCTGATTTCTGCACTTATTCAGCCTCTTCACTAAAAACAAGCTCTGATAAGTCCCTGCAGTGCAAAAGTGTAACATGACATTCACCACATGTCTCTTGGTCCAGTTTCTCTTCTCGTCTTTGACATCATCTGAAAACACTAAACGTGATTAAGAACTGAAACAACTTTAATCCATTCAAGTGTTTTTGTTTTATTTCTGGTCAAAAAATATCTGGTTAGGGGGCGACAGCAGCCTCAGGGTTGGTGCTCGCGCTCCATGTGCAGATCTCTCCCTGATTTCAACTCTGTCCACTAAATAAAGGCTGAAAAAGCCCCAAACTAAACATTTAAGAAGAAAATAACATATTTTATTAAACTTAATATGAGATGAAGTCCAGGAGGATCTTTTTGTAAGATGTCAAGAAGTCGTGATCAGTAAAAATATGTACCTATGATGCACTCACATATTGAGATCATTTTAAGACACTCATTAAGAACCCAAGTGTTTGTTCTTTCTCTCCTTCGTGTGGCTGAATGTTTCCGTGTTGAGAGCGTTGAGTCTTTCTAAGATCAGGAAAGAGAACGAGAGAGGACGGCAGGGCGAACATTAGATTCAGGTTTCCTCCCATTTCACAAACAAGGTTAAACCACAACTTGTGTACTTCAAAAGCTCTCCCTGAAAAGAGAGAGAGAGAGCGAGAGAGAGAGAGAGAGGTTTGCACCCATATATAACCTCTGCCTTACTGCCAGCCAGCTCATGGTGTCACGCTAAACTGTGCCCGTGCTCTCAACCCCATTTCTGTCCCCTCAGCACTTTAGTCATTGGCTATAAATAGGAACACACACACACACACACACACACACACACATGCACAGCAGCCCTTTCTGTGTATTTTCTCACTGAAGAGATTTCAGCTGCGATGAGGCCTCACCTGCAGGCTCGTGTTGTGTTTATGGTCCTCGCAGCACGCTCGGAGAACGCTGCGCTGCTCCGCCGTGTTGGCTCAGAAAATGCTTAGCCCAGCCCATCACAGTGAAATACTGAGCAGCTCCACGGGAGGCCAAAGGCACTCTCACCAGGGCCGGGGGAGGCCATTAAATCACAAGCCATTAGAAACACACACACACACACACACACACGCAGGGACACAGGGACAAATAGAAGGGGAGGAAGGAGACAGAAAAAAAACCCCAACTTCAGATATAAATGAACAAATCAGGACGTCATGGTTCAGCATCAGATTAAAAATCCATCCTGAGACAGCTGAGTATGCAGGATCTGTTTGACCTCGAGCGCAGCGTTCTGATCATGCTCGGATGAGAGGATGAAGATGCAGCGGAGTCAGAGGTTGGCAAAGCTAAACAGTAAACACCACCTACTAAGTCATTCACTAGCAAGAAGGTTAGTAACCTTCTTACAGTATGGGATGATGTGTGTGTTGGTGGAGACCGGAGGTGTTAATCTGTTACTCTAAAGAAGAGAGTCACGATTAAAGCTGATCATTGGGCGGAGAAGAGGTCTTCAGCCAAGTCCAGCTGCCTCTGGATCAACCTTTGAAGGAACCTTAAAATATTTGGGAATTCTTAAGTCTGCAAAGACAACACAGCCCGTGTCAGAAAGCTTTGTGAGGTAGTTTGACTTCTTTAAAAGCAGTGTTTTGACTTCATTCATGTTTCTCTTATTTGTGTTTACGTCCTGGTACCAAACTGTCACCATCAAAAAGAGCCAACGTTCTCCCAGATGTGCAATAAGCATCTGTCACCATCTCAGCTAAACCTTTCTGCGTGTAGAAGCAGCAACAGAAGTTAGCAGAACATGTTGTCCTCTTCTCAAAGCTCGGACACAGGTAGTTGGAACCAGCTCTCCTCTTCCCTCTTGCAGTAAATCAACTGTATACTGCACCACCAGCTCGCCTTTTTCTTTTTTCTTTTTTTTACACTCTCAAGAATCCCCCGTCTGAGCCACAACACACGCTGTGACGTCACAGAGCGCTCGACGTGTGTGCAGGCCTCGCTGTCAGCCCCCGCACGGCTTGTGAGGAGGAGGTGGGCAAAGAGAGAGAGAGAGAGAGAGAGAGAGACGGGGGTGGGAGGTGGGCTCTACGCTGTGATGTAATTTCATGGAAGTTGTTGTGTGGTGATGCTGCTGCAGCTCAGCCTCCTACTGGTCGAGGATGAGAAGCAACAAATAAAGAGATGCACAGATGAGAGAGCAAACAAGGAAAACACGATGAGTGTGCGTCCACGTGCAGCAGCGTCTACTCATGTTAATACACATTTACATCTGCAGCCTGAGGATTCAATCTACACACGTGTTGGATATCATACTAAAAGCTCAGCTGGTTCTGCTGGCTGTAAGCATGACGATAACAAACATGTAACCTCTAACATAGATCTAAAAGGGTCCTGTGTGTTTAAAAATCAGACCTGATCCAGCGACGTGTGGACGCTTCAGCATGTTATAGGATAAACTTACAGCGCCACCTGGTGGCTGCAGCAGGTCAGGTGTTTGGTGAGTCTGGAGGCATTTAAATCTCCTTTATTGAGTCACTTTATCTTTAATGCTGCATGTCATTAAAGCTGGTTTACAATGCACTAATTAGTGGGAAGGATTTTAATGACAGGCTCAGAGAAGTCTCTGATGTTTACACGCAGGTAAAGGTGAAGTGCAGGTTCTCTGTGTACTCTCCTACACGTCATCAGTGTACCGCAGCCTTGTTAACTTTTATCTTCCGTCACTTCAGGCGGCCTCAAAAGTTTGCTCTAAATCCTGAAGTTAGTTTGCAAAACTGACAAATGAATCTTTGGATTGGATTCATGAGTTGTGTGTTGATGGGTTGTAGAGTCTCTGTAGCTGCTCTGACGTCATGCAGCCGTTTTAGCAGGATGAGGTCCAGTTTGAATGTGATTGATTTATTTTGTTAAGGGTTTAAACTTTGCCTTATGAGGCTAATCTACCTAATGTTGAGTTACAAACACGTTTCTTATTCAAAAACGTGAAAAAGAACCAAACTGTTGTTAACTATGGATTGGTCCACAGACTTCCTGCTTTACATGACTTTTACTTTTCCCTTAAAACATCTGCAAACTTTGAGTCTGTAAATGAAAATGTTTAAGGCCTTCGACATTCTTTGTTGCAGCGTTCAGTCAGATTTTAAGATATTTAGACACACAGGCAGAAACTTCTCCATGAAATTGATTTTTAATAGATTGTTAAAAATAAGGCTATGATGCTATTTTTAGCAAACATTGACCAGGAGGAACCACCGTCACGGCGTCCAGAGAAGTCGGTACAGCGTGTCAAATGTGACCGATCTGACAGATGTTCAGTGAGCACACATACACCGCTCCAACTTTCACGTGTACACACACACACAGAGACACACACACACCCAAAACGGCGGCATACAGACTGAGCTGAAAACAAAGCGGCATCTCTTCAGACAAACATGCATAGCTTAGTACATGAAGACGGAACTGGAAAACAAAGGGATCGCTGCACACTTTGAGCTCGTTTGTTAAAAACTTCCAACAAGAGGACATGAATTTCTTTATTTCATGAACAATCACGTAAACGTAGTGACTATTTCTTTTACAATAGCCTCCTTTTATATTTTGTTCTTGTAGAAAGTTACATTCTGAACCAAAAACTGGCTCCAAAACATCAGAAATAAATACTGGAATGGTCAAAAAAAAAAAAACACAATAAAAAGTGACTGTTTTTAAAATGGACTGAAGTAGTCTGATATAAAAACAAACGGTCTGAATATTGGTATGATGTTACAGTCACGACTTCATCATCGTGTCTCACACATGAATACAAAAACACTCGGCATGTTCAGCAGAACTCAAACAGGGACAACAGGTTCATTCTTTATGTTTGAACGATGCAGGAATAAGGACGGACTCTTTTTTTTTACACCGTGTGCACGTTTCTCTCATACGTGTTCCCTTTTTTTAAAGATTATTTTCCCAGCAGGATGAAACTGACGGAGCACCGACACCGTCTTTAAAGGACTCAACAGGTGCGTCTTCTTTCCTCCTTTGGTTACCGGGACGACTGACCGCTGGAAATCTTTGCATAATTTGTTTCCCTTCTTCAAAATTAGCATGTAGCAGGAGTGGATCCTACGTTTGCACAGGTGCAACTTTAAAGTGCCAATGAGCTGAAGCAAACACGAAGCACCACGAGAGCGGCACAGGCAGGTTGTCCTCACACACCAGGCGAGGGCGTGTAGCCGGAAAACATCCGAGCAGGCGCACTCACACTCACACACACACACACACGCACACACACACACACACACACTGGGACAAGAATACAGGATTCCTCCATGCAGGCTAATGCTAACCTCCAGCTCAGTACAGTAAACTGGAAGCCTTTAAGTACCCAAACTGCTCGGGTGTTATTCAGATCTCTAAACTAGATCTCGTGGCACACTGAGCCTGGAGTCAGGCGCTATCATTACAACCCTCAGGAGCAAAGTTTCATCCTCCTGCTGCTGCAGGAAGAACGCTCATCTTATTGACTAAACAGTGAAGTCATCAACACTTTGACTACATTTTGAATTTCAGGCCTGATATCTTAAAACCGCGGCCCTCCTAGTCGAGATAATAAAACTGCTAAACATGATGGAGATTTGAGTGACGCTCACACGCTAACATACACGAGGTTAAGAAAAATTACAAAGTCCATGTGTGTGTGTTTGATAAAAAAAGATTAAACTTCCTGCTCCTTGTTCGTTGCTTCAAGCTCGTCTCCATTTGATCCTTTTACAACCAATCATTTTCAAGACGGACAGCGTCCACACGTCCTCTGAACAAACTCACACCTTCAGTCTCCTCCAGCGTCACCTCCACGCATCCCAGCAGACGGGAACGCCTCGGACGGCTTCTTTAAGTCAACCTCACTTTGTCTACTTCAGACTCATGAAGAATAAACTGTACAAAACATGGACTAAAAACAATGTTTACAAAGAAGTAGTGGAGTACTCGGGCATTAAGAACCATCAGTAATATGAAATGGAAAAGTCAAAAGGAGTGCATGCGGGGGTTCGGTGGGCGGCCCTCGCCTTGACACAGCAGTCTGTGATTTTACTGTTTTTTCAATCATGAGAGGTCGTGACCTGCCAGACGATGAGGTGGCTCTGCTCAGCCTTGGTGGGAGCCGACTGCTGGTTGGCCGAGGGCTCTGATAAACCGTCCAACTCCCCGCCTTCGTCACCTGCGGAGCGAGAGAGCGGATCAAACAGAGGAGCGGATGGAGAAGAAGATACCGGAGCTCTGACACGACAGAGAGTTAAACCTGCACACCTTTAACGGACCACCTTGTACCTACATATTACACCTGTGCAGCATCATACAGGTGTCTTCCTGCACAGTGTGGACGCAAGCAAAACTAAATCATCTTCAAATCGACAGAAGCAGCAGAACATGCATGTCTTCTCGACGCTGTGTACTACTCACCCATTCTGAAGTCAATGTAACCTTCACCTCCACTCATGACCAGGTAAGTCTTCGGCTCGGACGCCGCCGTGTCCGAGGATTCAGACGGAGGATCGTCAGAGCCTGAATCTGCGCTGCCCGGAGGGGGCATCGCCTGACCTGTGATCAGGAATCATTTCATTATTTTATAATATGAATTAATACTGATTTCATCTGATGTTTGAATTCAACCATGAGTCAAATCATCTTTTACAAAATGCATCAAAATGAAAAGCAAATCAAGATAGTCAGAATATATTAGATACTTTACATTCAATTCTCAGATATCACCGAAATCAGATAAATGCATTAATAAGTCTATAATCCATTTTCACTTTCAGCAGCTTTTTTTTGTCCACCTACCTGGAACGGTAACAAAGAACTTGACCGCGTCCCGGTGTCCATGGAAACACAGCTGGGCGTGGGCCATGGAGCAGTATGGCACGGAGCTGCCCGGCACGGCACACTCTGAACCGTCGTCACTGTAAACCCGCACAGCGCTGCCGGGCCAGGCTGGAGCATTTCCCGTCGTCTTATTGGCTGAAGGATCAGGAAGAAAGCCATCGTTACGTTACGTCGACGACTTGTACGTCATTTCCCTCAAGGAGACGGGACAAAGCCGGATTATAAGCCGAGGTGGCCTTCACAGGCTCACAGAGGAAGAGCGAGGAGACGTGAGGAGGTGAATCCGTCAGAAAGCAGAACGCCTCATTTCACCCGGTAACAGCTGAGTGGTACGAACCTGACGAACTACCCTGCGACTGTGAGGCCTGTATCCATGGAAACGCAGCTGTCTTTAATGCACCTGGTGGTGCTTTGTATCGTCTGAAGCTGCCTCAAGAGAAATCTGGGACGCAGATAAAGTGAGAGGCGGAGGGGAGTGAATAATCAATAGCTGCCTCTCGACTGCGCCGCTAATAAGAAGACAGCTCCACCAGAGGGTTAGCCTAGCTTAGCTTAGCTTAGCACAAAGATGGAAAACTACATCATTACTAGAATCATTTTCAACTAACAACACGAGGCATCCATCTCTTCTGACACGGAGAAACATCAAGTCAAACTTCAAACTGGGAATGATGCAACTCTCTACTGGCAGGTCTTCATCAATGTTTGTAATGCAGCAGCGTGATTGGTCTTCGTCGTATCTGAGAGAGCACACGCGTCACTCCGCCGTTCATCTCCTGAGTTACTGCTCACGGCGGCTCCTCAGCTGAACCCTCATCCAGGTCCACACTCCCTCCCGCCCACTACGCTCTGACACTGACAGGCGTCTGATCCCACCTTCACAACACGGTCCGAACACGCTCACCTGACTCGTCTCCTCTGTCGCCCCCTGGTGGTGAAACGAACTACGCAGGGTCTGTTTGCACCTTTAAGAAAAAAGCTAAAGACCCCGCTCTTTATGAACACGTACGAGCTTGAAGATGATGATGGTTTTGTTTTATCGTGATAAATACTTCGGATGGTTTCGATGCTGATCAGAACTCTAAAGAACAGTGCGCTCTGCCGCTGGTCACTTCCTGTCAGCTCCAGAGTGTCTGATAGCGGTTTGTTTGCACTTCCTGTCGTTGTCTCCTCCTCCCTCGATCCTCGACCGTGTGGTTCTCTCTCTATGCTGTGCGTCGCTTCGGTTGAGAGTGTCTGATAGGTGAACTGTAAATGAAGAGCCTCAGAGTGCGAGTTACCTTCAGACAGCGGGATGGAGATGATCACGCCGTTTCCTGTCCCCACCCACAGTCGGCTGCAGGAGACCACCAGAGCTGTGATCCTCACGAAGGAGAAGCCCAGTTTACCCGTACCTGCAGCACACACACATCACACACGCTCCACCACTCAGGAAAAGATTCAGTTTCTACGATGTCATTTCATACACGTGGTCAGTGAAGAGCGAGTAAACATCCTGGTCCAATAGGATTAGAGAAGAGTGCGTACCTAACATCTTGCTGACGTAGGGCTCGATGTCCACGTCCTGAAGGTGCTGGTAGGTGTGTGCGTGAAACAGGCGCAGAGTTGAATCCAGTCGGATTGACACCCAGATCCCGTCCCCGACCCAGGCCAGCTGCCGGACCTGACTCTCCTTACGAGGGTGAGCGTCAAACGACTTCTGCTCGGACAGACGAACATTCACAGCAGACTATGACAGGATGTTCGCTCATACGATGTTTTTATTCGTGAATGAACTCAGTGAGTGCTGCACCTCTATCCTCATGGCCTTCGGCTGGATGACGTAGATCTTGTTCCTGTAGCCGCACCACACCTTGTCGTGGACGACTGTCATGCAGCGGATTGAGTGATGAGGCCGGCCCAGATCCAGCAGGTGATAGTTTGTTAGATCCCACTGACCGTCTGCTTCAAGAAACAAGGAGAGAAGAAGAATGATTTCTGCTGCTCCGTAATAAAAAAAAAAAAAAAGAGCGTAATTAATTTAGACCAATCAAAAAATCCAATTAAGAGTGAATTTATACGTTTTTTTAAAAAAGGGGCGTTTTCCTTCTGATCACAGCGATGGCTTAAGGCCGGTTCACACGGCAGGATTTTAAAATTGTCGGCAGATTTCCCAAACTTTAGAGACCACACACACGGCGATAAATAATCGGAGGTTTTACAGTTTCGGTCGTACAGTGTGTGGTGTGCGGCCAAATGGCAACATCAACACACCACACACGAACCGATTTCACTCGCGAACGTCTCCCGATCAGACTGGAAATCTCGCAAAACTTCTCGAGATCAAACGTGATTCCAGAGTCAACAAATGGACAAAGAGGATGTAATAGGGATCGTTTGTGCTGTTTTTATCTGAAAAAACACGTTTTAAAAAGAGGCGTCGGTCAAAGGAGGGGAGACAACGGGAGCATGAGCTCTACTTGCTACATGTTGATATGGAGGTGAGTAGCAGTTGTTTTGCTACCGGTGTTTTCGCTAATAAGTCACCTCGCTTTCTGATTGGCTACGCGTCACAGTCAACAGGCTCGTGCTTGTTTCTCCTCGGGGGAAACACCACACATTATGAGAGATCGGGCCAAAACAATCCAACATGTTGAATATCCCCGATTTGAGATCGGAGCGGTCCCGACATTCTTCCGACCAGACGAGAACGTTCTGAACACACCACACACGGCAGGATGATCTTATAAGATTATCTTATGATGATCGGGGCGTCCTTAAGATTATCGGAAGGGGAGAATCGGGGCCAAAATCGGCGTGATTATCCTGCCGTGTGAACCAGGCATTAGAAAAACAGTTGAACTGTAGTGGTCTAGACCGCTCTTCATTTTAAATCCAGAGTCCGGCTCGTCTGAGGCCGAGAAAAGACTGAAGACAAAATGCTTTTGATTCTGAGACAAGACGAGTTTCTTATCTCTGCCTTATTCGACCTTTCATGCTTTGATTCCTTTTCACACATTCTAATAGTTTTATTGTTTCAGGGTCGGGTTTTTATACCATCAGAGGTTTAGTGTACAACAACCTTTCCTCAAAGATTCAACGTGATCACTTACTGATGCTTCTGTGAAAAATGGCCAACGTCCCGTCAGCCAGAGCCACCAACACTCGGCCTTTAACATGCCTGTAATGAGAACAGAGCAGAGCTCCTGCAGTCACAGAGGAGTGTGTGTGTGTGTGTGTGTGTTGTACTTGATAATGATTTCATACTCACACTATGCTGAGGATGGAGTCTTTCAGCTTGATGGCGTGCAGACACTTTCTCCATCGAGCCACAGACGAGTGAACATACAGACTTGAAAAGGAACAAACCAAAGAGGTAAGAAGTCATGACAGCTGGGATTACACGTCAGCGCCCTCTAGTGTCTCATCACTCACCATCCGTTCTGAGCTCCCAGCCACATGGTGGGGAGGGCGCTGCTCATCCTCATGACCTCCCCGGAGTCGGAGAGGTCAGAGTCGTCGTGCAGCGAAGTGACCCCATCCTGCCCGGAGCCCCTGGATCACAGACAGAGAGGACAGCATGATTCAGCACTTTTTTTTTTTTTAAGACTTTTATTGCAGGAAATTCACATTTCAAAGTATTCTTTACCTGCATTTTAAAATTCCTTTCCAACATATTGTATAAACTGTTTTTAGGGGTGAGACTTGATTAAAAAAGTGTTTAACTAATTAACTCAGCGCTTTCTAATGAATTAATCTAAATTAATCGCATTTTGAGTGCATCACAGTATTTGCCCTAAAAAGCAACACTTTTCAATCTAAATATATTTTGGTGGATAAATGAATGCAATGCATGCAAGTTTACTTCTCAGTTTCATAAAGCTGTTGGATCTTGTTTGAAATAGTTTTTTTTTGCACTGGAAAGTTGGATCACACGATGCTATCTGCAGCACATTTTCTAACCCTTATCTTCTACCACTAACAGTGATCTACAGTCCAATCAATTTAAGGAGTGAGTTTATAAGTTTATCAGACGTTGAATTACTAATTTTGCTCCTGAAGACAGTCATTCTGTCGAACTTAGGCTGCAAACGCGAAGCTAGCGAAAAGTTAGCACGAAGCTAGCGAAGTTAGCGCAAAGCTAGCGAAAAGTTAGCGCGTAGCAATGACAAACAATTCCGCGCTGTTTATGAGGCAAACTTTGATTAAATGTGTTAAAAAAATGTAACGCATTATTTTCTTGTAGTAAATGAATCGTAATTAACACGTTAAAGTCCCAGCCCGAGTTTTTTTTAAGTGTAAGACCTTTTTGATTTGAAAATGAACAAGCTTTTGTGCATGTTTGCTTTTCCTAAATGCGTCCCACACTGTGAGGAGGGATGATCCAGAGGAGCTCACCTGAGTGTGTCAGCAGGTGAGGGGTCGGTGGGTCCCACCCCCAGCGGGTCGGTGAACACGTGCTCGGTGTAGATCCCCGGCTGGTTTGGATCGGTTGCCTGCTCCTCCTCTCCTTCTTCGCCCACGCCGGCGTTGGCCTCCGTGGCTTCTGTCGCCTCCTCTGCTGGAGGAACGCCGTCTTCTGCTGGACTGCTCTCTCTGGACAGCTCCACTGTGCGCATGGCGGATGCATTAGCAAATCAAATCAAAGACAGGCTGTGAAATGTGTTCTCAGCAGATATCTACCCGAGCCGGAGAAGCCGCTGTGCTCAGCCGGCTGATCGCTGACACGTGGGGAGGCCGTCTGCGGGATGGCGGTGGTGCCCTCTGCTGCCAGCGCACCATCGCTGCCTGTTGAGCCCACACTGGCCACACTGCCAGCCAGAGACACCCCGTCACCTTGACTGGCCTCCAAGTCTTGGGGTACCTCCTCACCTGCGGGATAATCCGTCTCCAACACACCTGAAAAAAAATAAAACAATTAAAACGATACTGTCATCAAGTCCAGCACCAACTGACTAAAAAGAAGTGATGAGCGAAAGATGAGATCTTGGTACCTGGCACACTGGCAATGCAGACCACGTGTGTGTTACAGGCGTAGAAGCTGTCGAGGATGTCAGAGGGCTGACTGGCGTCCAGCACCATCACCTTGGTGGAGGAGTGCGTGCTGGTGCAAACCCACACCCTGCTGGAGATCTCATCCTGCAGCACCAGCTCCTTCTCCTGCTCACCTCTCTCCTCCTACAGAGGAACGTAACATCAGGCTTCAGACCTGAACCAAAGTCTGAAGACCTGATCGGGTCTCTTACCTTACTCTCCTGCTCCACCTGGTCCAGGCTGCTCTGGGAACCTTTGATCTGTTTACTGAGCTCTGGCGTTCTCCCCCCTGACATGTTGACTCCTGCAGCACACCACAGCTGGAGAACAGATGCAGAGCGTGTTATAAAGTCACCTCATGTTCACTACATGCTGATGGTATCGAAGTGTGTTCACCTTCATAGAAGCATCTTTCTGCTCCAGAGGTCTCAGGTACACGGGCACAGGGAGGTTCATCTTGTTCTCCACCTGTCCACCATTGGTCACCTGTACGACAAAAAACAGCTTTAACAGAGAGTCCGTCTACAGTTAGGTGAAATATTTTCCTCAGTAAAAAAAAGTCATCAAGTTAGTGTTTCCTGTTTATCCACCTTTCGAAGAGGAACACATAATACTTGTCTCAAACAAACACAAGCGTAGAGATCTTTGATACAGAAGAGAAATTTGACTTTCTATCACGTCCATTTAAATTGGACTAATTTTAAAGGGTATGATCATATTTCTTCTATTTTAATGATATTTGGTTCCCTCTAGTGGACATGAATGTTTTCCTCTTCTGAACTAAAAGGGATACTTCACCCATTTACATGAAGCTGTGTATCACTAGAAACATGGTAGCAGTGTTGAATGGTCATGAATCCAGCCCTCATTTTGCCCTGAGACGAGAAAAATATGTTTTTCTTTGCCTGGAAGTTTTCTTCATGTGATGCAATATGACGCTTTTTGCATCACATGAAGAAAACTTTCAAGCAAAGAGAAACACTTTTTTCTCGTCTCAGGGCAAAATGAGGGCTGGATTCATGACCATTCAACACTGCTACCATGTTTCTAATGATACACAGATTCATGTAAATGGGTGAAGTATCCCTTAAACTAACTGCAACCTTGACAATCTGACCTTGTACTTGCTGGGCAGGCTCCAGCCGTGTGCAGTGACCCGTCCGTCCTCCTTCTGCATGTGAGCCTTCACCTGTCTGTACTGAGCTCTCTTCTGCTCCTTCCGTGACGGGGAGCTGCACTGATCCTTCCTGCAGGGAGAGCAAAGTGAGAGACGTGCAGATATATTTCAGTTCTGTTCCTGATCGTGGGCGGTTTGACAAAATAAACTCTTTGAATGTTTAAAAAGAGTGAGGACAGAATTAAAAGTTATCTTAACTCACTCTTCGTTGAGGAAGTCAAAGGTCTTGGACTTCTCGGTGGGGAACTGGGAGAAGGTGCTGCTCCTCTTCACCAGGCTGCCCGGAGCGTTGTACTTCACGTTGGACTGGGAGTCCACCTTCTTGATGGCGGGGGAACTGGAGGAGGAGCTAAAGAGTCTGCTGAAGCTGCAGGTGGTGAAGTTACAGAGAGCCAGACGGGGAGAAAACAGAGCAGACAGGAGTGCAGGGAAAAAGCAAGGAGAAGGGGGGGGAGGGGGGGGGGGGAGGTCATCAACCAACCAGAGCACCAACACTTCTCTGACAGTGACACAAAGCATGCTGCGAGCTGCAATTATTGAACACTAGTATAAGTAATATCTCAACGTCTTCATGTTTGTTTGTGGAGGTCAAGTTTTTAGTGGATAAAACCAACAAATATCAGAACAAAAAAAAAAAAACCTGGGAAAATCCTTCAATAAGAAGCTGCTCGTATCTTTGTATCAGATAATCATTCAGCATGTGTGAATAAAAGGTTTATCTCGCTCTCCTGGAATCGTTGTTCTTTTTGCATATGACGATTAAATAAACCCGTCGTGCAGAGAAGGTTGAAAACATTCCTGTGCAGTTTAAATACTCTGATGCTTCTGCAGAAACGTTCTCAGCACTGACTGATTCAAGCAGGTCACCAGCTCGCTGCCTTCCTGTCTATTTCACAAACGCATGATCTGAACTCTGCTGCATGATCTCACACGGGTCGTGTACGTGACGTCGGCCCCTCGTGAGCTCCCTGTGAGCGGACAGAGGAGGAAACAGGACGATGCACGCAGCAGGCGGGAGACGGGGAAACCCGGAAGGAGAGTCACGTCAGTGATGAAAAACAAGTGATGCACCGCACGCAGAGAAGAGCTAACGGAGACGGACACATGGAAGTGGGATGTGTGTGTGTGTGTGATGGGGGAGCCGTTCTGTGTCAGTGCAGGGACAGAGAGAGAGAGAGAGAGAGAGAGAGAGAGGCTTGGCTGGGAGAACTTTTAGGAAACCATCTTTACCTAATGCTGCCAATTCAAAAAGCACAACCCGGAAAAGATGAGAGAAAAAGTGATTTGAACAGGAAGTACTCACACTGACCTCGACAGGCTGAGAGATCTAAAGCCCTGTGACAAAGGTCAAAAGGTCAACAGTATTCAAAGAGGACTCACAACTGCCAGATGCTGGATTTCTTCTTCTCTGTGAGTGTTGGATTTTCTCTCGAGGCCCTGAAGAAGAAGACAGGCGACAAAGAAGGAGAGGTGATGATGATGTCCGACGGCTTCTCACCATCGAGCAGCTTCTTTGTTTAATTCAACACAGAGAAGTTACTGTGCTGATTTCAGGATTAAGAGCTGCTGCATGGGCCGAGCAGTCAGAAAAGTTATCCTCATGTTAGCTGCTCATCGTATCATTTTGACCAACAACAAAAAAAAAAAAAGTCCCATGAGGACCAATAAGACAATCTTACATCGATGGCATGTTCACATCTGCGCTCTTACCGGATCATCTCGGTCCACCGCACGGCTTCCTGCAGCTCCATCAGCCTCTCTTTGTACTGGTTCCTCTCCATCAGCACTCGGGCCATCTCCACTCTGGTGAAACGCTTCCTCTGAGCCGTGGGAACGTCGCTCTGTGGGAGCAGGACATTTTTTCAGCCCCACGTATGAAAGCACAGAAAAATACGACAGAAAGGTCCAAACAGGAAAGACGCATGAATTCAAACTGAGGTGTGCACGCCGAAGATACTCACATCTTCTTCATCTTTACTTTTCTCTTTCACTTCTTCTATTTCCAGTCGCACTCTGGAGGAGAAAAAAAACACACCAACTCTTTGTGCAACGCTGTCATCGTATCATTTCTGAGAAGTAATAAACTACCCTGGCAGACATGATCCAACAGCCTGCAAGCTCAGAGACAATGCTAATCAATTAACGCTAAACAAAACAAGCTGACAGTGAGAAATGTGCTGCAGAAAGCAAACACGCTGCAATACTGATAATTATTTTCCATCATTACGTTTGTTTTGTTATTTTGCATGCTTTTCGTTATGCATTGTTCCTGTTAGGCTGTTGTTTTCTGTGTCGTCTTACTTCTTCAGCTCCTCCTCCACCTCTCTGTTCTTGTCCTCCAGCTTGGTCTTGGCCTGCAGCACGGCGTCGAGCTCGCCCTGCAGCATCTCCTTCTCACACGTCAGCTCGTCCACCTTCAGGATCAAGTCTTTGTTCACCACGTTCAGAGCGTTCCTGCAGAGACGGAGGGGGAAGGACACTTTGGCATACGGTGGCATGAGACTCGGTCGGTATCAATAATCTGAAATCACTGTGTGAGCTTACTTTGTCTCCAGCAGCTGTGAATTCTCCTGAATGAGATTTTCAACTTCCTTGCCCATTCCTGAACAGAGGCGATGACAAAATCAGAGTTTCATCTCAAGAAAAAAAAAATATATATCTGACAGCAAAGACGAGGTGAAAACTACGGATTAGGATGCAACACTGTCGATGATTAGATGAGCTTTATCACTACTCTAAAATCTAACCAGGCACTACACTGGATGTGAAACATGTCCTAGTGAGATATCCACTACTGCACAAGAAACTACCACAACACACAACCCCACAGCACAGGTCACATGACTGACAGGAGGAGGATGGAGAGAGTGGGTGGGGTCTTACCAATCAAACTAAGGTCTGAGAAAACCATGCAATCCAAGTCAGGCGGAAAGAACAAGAGAGAGAGAGAGAGAGAGAGAGAGAGATGGGATATAGTTTGAGACAGTGAAATGACCAAAACGATGAAGGAGCCAGAGCTGCTGACTCACACAAGCAAAAGATGTTTGTTTTGTTTCTGAAGCTAAAAAAGATTCAACAACAACAACAGCAGCTGCAGTACAAAGAGGAAAACGGGGAGATCGAGGGCAAAACATAAGAACCGTTATGCCAACAAAGGAAGCGTCGAACTCCATCACTCATGCACTGTCCAAGTCATAAGTCAACTTCTGTCAAACGTGATGAAGGAGACGCTATGAGCTGCAATGATGGCGAGCATGGCAGAGAGTGACCAATGAGAGGAGAGCTAAGAAAAAAAGGTTCGAGGTCATACACACCAGAGTACTCCACTTATGGACAAAGAGCAGAGGATGAGACACAGGGAGAGAGAGAGAGAGAGGTGATGTTAACATGGGTCGATGGCTAACACTGCGTTCAACAAGCTGGACCGAAGCGAGGTGTGCAGCGTTACAGAGAACAGCAGGAGTGGAACTAGCAACACACCCACGGCTAGTTTAGCTTCAGTTAAGCAGCTTCGTGTTTATAAACCCAGGAAAGGAATCCAAGAAGTAAGACATAGTTCAGGGTTATTCAACGTATCACAAGAGCGACAATTCAAAAACGTTGGCTTTTAGACTGCTCCATCATACATGCACGAGGTTCCTTCATCTACACACTTCAGTGCTCCGCTCGACACAAAGGCTGCTGCTCACCCAGGAGGTCGGCTCCTTCATCCACGTCCCCGATGAGCCCCGTGCCCGCAGACGACAGCTCCTCAAACAGAGAGTCTGTGTTGCGGTCAAACGCCATGTTCTCGATGCCTTTAGTGGGCGTGCTGGAGGAGGAACAACAAGGTGATCAGGCCTGCACGCTGCACACTCTGTGCATGTCAACAGAATACAGTGGGAGAAGGAGACACATGGAGAAGAGTGCATATTAACTACGACTCTGTTTCTTGTTCATCTGCTGCACAAATATGTTGACAGCGTGCAGCAGGTCGTGCAGCTCGCTCGCTCGCTCACAGCAGCGACTTAAGTTCTGTCCTTCTTGATACTGATGATGGCGATGGCTTTGTTTGATAAGGATGATTTTAGTCAGGTTTCGATGCTGATTAGAAGTCTAAAGATCAGCTGCTCTGCCTCCGCTCACTTCCTGTCAGCACCTCCGCTCACTTCCTGTCAGCAGCCCCCCTGTGTGTGTCCGGTCAGACTTCAAGCTGTTTGTTGTCTCTTCCGGTCTAGATCCTTGATTGTGTCATTCTTACTCTGCCGAGCTCTAATCGCATCAACATGGTATGAAAGCATTGTACGCAGGGCTCCAACCAACAGGTGACAGAGCTTTGATTTATTACATGCGATCCATTTTTATTGGATGGGATAAATCCAGACTCCCTTTTTATTGCAAAGGCTGATTTAGTCTTAGCTTGTTTAGACTTAGTGACTGTCGATGTAACGCTTCCTGGGTGAAACTGAGTTTTTTTAAAAGGAGCCTGAACAATCGATGTATGAGCTACCTGCAGGATTTATATCCAATGAGATCCATGTCCAGCTCAGGAGTGGACTGAATGATATCCTGCACATCTGAGCTGTCCTCGTTTTCAGGCAAACCTGTGGAGTTCAGATAAGAGAAGGAAGGAGGCCGAGTGTGGTTTCAGATGGTTTGGGATATAAAATGATGTGTTGTCAGGTTTCACGAGGTTCGAGCGTACCCACGGAGATGGACCTGGTCCCCGGTGCAGCCTGCACCTCGGTGCTCTTACTGCTCTCATCTTCCCTCTCCATGTCCGAGGCTGTGGTGGACATGGGAGTGAGCGACTTGGAGCCGGTGAAGTCCGACAGCTCCTCCTGTAATCAAAAGACGTTCAATCACAGCGGAGCTGCTCCGTGTTTGAGAGTCAAGGCCGAGTCAGTGAACCAGGGTCCGAATAAAAAAAAAAAAAGGTGACACAGAACAACAACAAAGAAAGCACGATGCCACAGTTTAACACAATGAACACAGAATGGTTTTACTACTTCAGCTACACATGCACTTTAACAGGAGACACAGTCCAATGTCTCTCTGCTCTTAAAACCTTTAGAGCGAGAGCACTGTGACGATCTCCTGAGCTACATGGGGTTTTTATTTCTCTGTGAAATAAGAAGTCATAAAACATCAAATCTGGACGATGAAATACTTCAGACTAACACACAGGACACTAAACTAGGCTACACACAGGGATGAGGTGAGCAGAGAGGTCACAACACAGAGGGACGACGAGGGGGGAGGATGGAAGCCGCCATTTACCGCTAGTTCACAACACAAGAGTCAAAGAGTGTTAAGTGACTACAGAACACAAGTAAAAGAAAAGATTCTATGTTATTGTTCAATGATCGATCAGAATGAACTCAAAGTACAGAGCAGCAACAAAAAAAAAAGAAAACAAGAAACAATCAGAGGCCAGATGCAACCATGCTGTCACTGCTTTTAAAGTTTCACATGGTCAATGATCCAAAGGCAGCCGCTGCACAGCTCATGGTTGCATGTAGCGTGACGGACCACAGGTGGTCTATGAGGTGAAGCTCGAAATAAAGGTGAGCAGCGACGCTTTTGAAAAGATGACACAGCACAGTGAAGGAGACTGCTGAAACACACACACACACACACACACACACACACACACACACACACACACACACACACACACACACACACACACACACACACACACACACACACACACACACACACACACACACACACACACACACACACACACACACACACACACACACACACACACACACACACACACACACACACACACACACACACACACACACACACACACACACACACACACACACACGCAGGCTGCTGGCGGCACGTCACTCAGCCGCACAGTCATCAAACTACCTTGCAGTCGTCTGCCAGTGAATTCCCCCAAGAAGAGTCCTGCGCACTCTTAACCTCCCTTCCCTTTGGGGGGTCGACAAAGTCCTTAGGAGGAGGAGGAGGAGGAGGGGGGGGGGGGGGGGGGGGGGGAGTAAGAATGAAGCTCACATGTGCAGAAGCGGTTCAGCAGAAATGCAGACAAAGTGTGAGTGTCAGGGAGTGAGGAGAAGTAAAGTAATGTCGTCTGTTTTTATCACTGCGAACAGCTCGCACACTTTAACAGGCGGATCATGAACGACTGCTTCGATAACCTTTGGCTCATTTTATATCAAATATCATCCAATCAGCCTCCTCGGTTAGTGAACTGAACGCCGTCTTCAGCTTCACCCTGGGTCCCAAAGGAACGATTTCTAAATCCTACAAACCGTGACTTTTTATAAACCGCTTAACAGTGTCCTCACGCTCTATGAGGCACCCAGACCTCCTCAGGTCTCTGAGGTCAGACCTCCTCAGGTCTCTGATGCACCCAGACCACCTCAGGTCTCTGAGGAGGTCTGACCACCTCAGAGACCTGAGGTCAGACCTCCTCAGGTCTCTGAGGTCAGACCTCCTCAGGTCTCTGAGGCCCCCAGACCTCCTCAGGTCTCTGAGGTCAGACCTCCTCAGGTCTCTGAGGTCAGACCTCCTCAGGTCTCTGAGGCACCCAGACCTCCTCAGGTCTCTGAGGTCCTGCTCAGGACTCCTCAGTGAGCCCAAAACCAAGCAACACTATCGACGTTGCACAAATACATTGGAAACATGTTTGTACATATTTAGATGCTGTGCAGATAAATTTAGCTCTGTAACTCGGTACGGTCCGGAGCTCTGACACTTTCACATCATTAAAAATATAAAAACAGTATTTCACAGAGCTGAGAGCGCAGCTCGGTTACAGTAAGTTCCCCTTTAAGTGACTCTCACTCTCCTATTGGTCCATTCGAATGAAGCAGGAAGCGATGAATCAGAAAATATTATGAAGCCAGATCTGGAGGCGATGGGATGGTCTTGCGTATGACTCATATCATCGATGGATAATAGAGCATGTTTGGCATGCTGCGCATCATCCCCCCCTTGAAGCTCCGCCCACTCTCATGATAAAATATGATGTCTCAGTGTAAGTCCACTTGGCTCAACAATAACCATCCTGTCGCACTGATTACATAAGAACCAATCACATTCAGCCAGCTTTCTTCCCCCTCAGTGACTGGCTGCCAGCCATACAGCGGCATCACTCCCATCATGCATCGCTCCACCCAGCGAGCTGATGCCCCAGTTTTAAACAAAAACGCAGCAGTGGGATGAATTAACGTCGTCACCCTGCAGGTCCTAAGACACAAAAAACAATAATATGTGACAGAGGAAGAGAAGGAGAAGCGCTGTTTTTAGAATCACTCTGCGTATTTAAAGCAGCCTGACGTCGACTTAGACTCCTGAAAACACAGAATATAATAATCACAACCCTTTCACCTGCTTTAAATAGAACGTCGCTGCTTTTATAAATATTCACGCGACGCATTTGATGATCTCCTGCGACAGCGGAGAAAAGACAAGTTTGCATATTCATCAATGGATAAAGGGGAGGATGTCTGGAAAGAGAGGTGGCCTTGTCAGACGTCGACTGAGATGAGCCCACACGCCTGAGCTTATCAAAGGAGCTCTATTTTTAACTGGATCTGAAGCCAAATCTCCTCCATCTTCAAGCACGGCCGACACAGCTGGAAACACGTCCAGGACACGGGATTATAGAGCTCACATTGTCGCCTGTGCACAGGTGAAAGACAACTAAAACACTGACTGTTAAAGTGGTGAAGTGAGGCATCCAATCATTTAAAACAATGTAAACGTAGTCTGAAGTCTGGACTGCACCGTACTCTTTATTTATTTCAGATCAGAACAAACTCCACCTGCAATGTTTGGGACCAAAGATTGAACCAATAAAAAAAAGATGGGATATTATTTTTTCCAACACTACAGCTCTGGAACTTGATTCAATTGAAAGCTGTGGACATCAGTAAATCAGACTGTTTTTATTTGATCCGAACCGGACAGGAAGAAAAATCCCAACTTCAGATTTGATTCCACCTCCTGCGAGGTTCAAAGTTCTCACCTTGAGACTCGTGTTGGATCGCAGTTGTGTTGAGTCGTTGAACCTCCAGCCCTCCGTGCCCAGGGTCTCCGATCTGACCTGGGGGTCCGGGGTTAGCAGAGACGTCCCGGCGGACGAAGGAAAGACCCCCAGAGAAAGAGGCCGCTCTCTCCTGGAAGATCCGAGTGATGCGTTTAATGACTCCCGCAGCCAGTCAGAAATACTTCCAAACCATCTGAACGACAAACCAACACGTCACGCGTGAGCTTACCTGACGCGGCCGACTGCGCTCGACTCCGACGTCTCACTGATCTGCTGCATCTTGATCCTCTCCACATGCTCCATGTAGTTATGAATCATCTGCAGGAGTCGAACCAGAAACACGGAGAAAAACATGTCATGAGTGTTGTTTTGTAATTTACAACCTCTTCTCTCCCACGTGGCCGCTCACCTCTGTGTGTCTCTGATGGAGGGAGTTATATTCCTTCTTCAGCTCCAGCTCACGTTCTTCTAACCTGCCGACTAAAACACAAACAACAGTGTAAGGAGGACACTTCACGATGTGCATCATACCGTCAGACCGTCATACCGGGAGGGTTGCAGTCGTAACTGGGGGATAAAAATCTAATTATGAATTAACTGAAGTTAGTTTTCCTTCTAATATGTTCTAGATTTAAAATCCAGACTCCGCCCACTCCGAGACTGAGACCTTCAAAAAGTGACCCTGAGACTACCCTGCTGGTTTCAGATCTCCTGCACTTTAAAAAAAGTCATGCGTTCATTTAAAAAACTGGGCATGAACATGTGGTGTATTGTTAGCTTGAACGTCGCTCGTTTGATTGTGTTTATAGTCTTTATGCTAAGCTAACAAGCTGCTGCTGCTAGCGGTGTCTTCACATCTTTTCTACGAACAGCAGATTGGGATTTATCTCTCTCTTATGTTGAACTTCTCCTTCACATTGCGTCATCATCATCATCATCATCATCATCACGGCCCCTCTGAGCAGAGCAGCTGATCCCACTCAGAAACATTTCACTGTTGTTCCAAAGTGAGTGGATCCGGTCCGGTCTAAGAAGTCTGGACACAGCAGCTGCAGCGTCTGCATGCTGAGCTGGGAGTGTTTGGACTTGGACCTCTAACCATGACTCATCGAGTTTATAGAGACACACAGGCAGCTGACGTCTGAGACTTCCTGTTTGTCATGCTTGGAGGAGGAGCTGGTGTATGTAACATACCAGGGCCGTGATCCTGGTGGTGTTGGCAGAACACACCTTTAATACCCATTTAATAGAAGGTGATGAATGTGCCGGGAAGCCGAGAGGCTGCATGAGTGTTTGTCATCACGCTGCTGGATGCTTCAAGTCTGACCACATGCAGCCTCTCAGATCCTGTCCAGGTCTCAGACTGGACCGACTCTGGATTTTAAATGAAGCCCGGTCAAGACCACTGACAGGCTGTTCTTCCACATCATCACTGTGATTAGAAGGAAAACTCCTCTTTCATACAGGACGTGTAGAAAATAAAGCAAAGACTGCCGTCAGTGACTCTTTAAACTCTGCAGATGTCTGACCTCACAACCATCCCTGCAGTCATGAATGATTGACTGTTTACTGGGAGTGTGACTGTTTACTGGGAGTGTGACTGTTTACTGGGAGTGTGACTGTTTACTGGGATCAAATGCCGAGTAGCATCACATGCTCCCCTTTCCCAAATCAAACAGACTTTCTGAGGGAAGTTTGAGATTGGTTCTATCAAAAAAAGAAGAAGAAGAAATGATTTGCATGTCATTCAGCAGAGGATTAAAACAGGCTGCTGCTGTTTGACTTTGCTCAACGTCATGTGAGCAGCGCTGTGTGAACGAATGACTCATGTGAAAGCAGCTCTGTTGCTTTGCGGCTGGACACTAGTGGGAGTTTCCAACAAGACAGGCAGTGAGAGCCAACCAGCACGCGTCCCCTCCCCTAATCCAGCAATGAAATGAGCGCTAATGCACTGTCGCATTAGGAGGACGGGACTAACAGAAATCCTATAATCCCATTACTGTTACCCCGCGAAGAGGGAGGAAAAAGTGCGAGTGTGTAAGTGTGTGTGCAAGCCGACAGAGGCGAGTTAAAAACACTGAAGGAGATGATAAAGAGAGTGAGGAAGTGGATTAACGTGTACATGAATACAAACACGGCACAGTACAGACTGGGACCCGAGTGACCAGGTTTCATTGGCTTACTCTGGTCTGCGGAGTTCCTGATCTTGAGTTCCAGTTGTCTGGAGTGAGACTCCATCCGGTCCAGATGGTTCTGCAGGTCCTTCTTGTCCTGCTCGTGAGTGTCCTCGAACTCGATGAACTTCTGCTCGGCGACACAGAGACAGAACGTGCTCAGACTCGTGGGTCATTATTCGAGTTTAAGCGACAATACAATTCACGGTCAACGTTTGCATCCAGGTTCATCTGTTGCACATAAAAGGGAGGAAACATGCTGTTCATGCTGAGGTGCAGGTGGCCTAACAGTTACGTTGTACAGCCCTCATACAGAGGCTGAGGGTTTGAATCCAACCTCGGCCTCTTTGCTGCATGTTTCCTGTCTCTCTTCAAACATCCAAAAAAAACAACATACAATAAAAATACAAGTGCACATAAATAACACTGGCTGAGTATTTTCTTTGAGGTGGGAGGTCATGTTGAATGGAAACACTCAATGCATCACTCTATTGTGTTTATAAGTGAGAGTTAACTTCCTTTTGTTGTGCGACTGAACGTGTGATGCGTTTTCTGCGAATGCTCACAGTGACACAACGAAGACGGTCAACTCGTTCTGCAAACTTTTTTTTGAGGATCGACAAAAACAAATAGTCAATGATGTCACCTTATCTGAGTGAGATAATCAGCCTCGTAATGATTCATACATGATGACTCTTCACACACACTGTCGAACTCGACAGCTCAGACTGAACTGCAACATTGTCAAAGCACAACTTTGTTCTGAATCAGGACTTGAGGGACAGGATGTGACTTAGTGGTCCAACTTAATGGTTCATCCGGAAACGCTGGCTCCTCCCAGCTTCCTCTGTGTGTGTGTGTGTATGTTTGTGTGTGTGTGTGTGTGTGTGTGTGTGTGTGTGTGTGTGTGTGTGTGTGTGTGTGTGTGTGTGTGTGTGTGTGTGTGTGTGTGTGTGTGTGTATCGGCATCCACATCCTGTCCGGCTGAGAAAGCCCTGATGCCGTCCCTCCTCTGGCTGCAGCAGTCTCACGCTCATGTGGCGCTCTTGGATTTGTTCGGAGCTGGAGAACATTGTTTTGAAGAATCTCTCATCTGAAGATTATTATTCAATTATTATTATTCTATTATTCTATTTATCTATTCAATTATTCTGATTTGAATCGACTGACATAGTTTTCAGTCAGCTGCGGCCTAATCATCATATGTGTCAGCGTGAGACACCAGGTCATGTCAGGTAAACCGCAGATATGAAAAAAACGAAAGGACATGTAATAAAAGAAAAAGTATGAAACGTTCGCTCGCTGCACATTTCTGACAAAAGATGACGTGACCTGGAAGTAACAGCGTGCCTCTCCGACCCGCATGACCCAGCTCCGTCCCACTCAGCCTGTGGACAGAGACTCTGTCCCCCCTCGCTGTCCTGCAGGCTGCTGTTTACATGTGCAATCAAACCTAAAACAGCACTACAGTAATGAATGACAGCGTGACTGTGTGTGTGTGTGTGTGTGTGTGTGTGTGTGTGTGTGTGTGTGTGTGTGTGTGTGTGTCCGACTGTCACACTGCGAGTACAGATGGGTCAACATGTCCACGGCGTCCTGATGCCCTGAGTCAAAGAAACAAGACGGGACAGAAGGTCGGCGTCACGTCACATCAGCCTTCATACAAACACGCTCGGAGGCAGCAGGTTCACACACACACACACACACACACACACGCTCTAAATCATCCTGCCAAAACACAAGATATCTTAAAACACAAAACAGAGTTCGACATGTGTGCTCGACGAATCATCAAGTTAAACGCTCGCATGATTTCACATCTCTTCGTTTACAGTTTGATGTTTGAGCGCTCTTCTCACCGTTTTCTTCTTCTTCTGTCTTTAAAAAACGATCGTACAAGCCCTCGTAAACATGTCTACATCTTTATCACATCTATATGAAGGATGAGGTCATGCATTATGTTCACTGCATAAACAGCAGGATTCTGTCAAACAAGCTCATGAGACTTATTCAACACAATAACAACTGCATGCATGTGTTTTATACCTAATGTACTGCAGCATGTTTGATATCTTTTTATAAGCTAAAGATGAACAAGAAAATACTCGATGCTTTGGTGTCTGGAGTTCTGTTTTTGTTGCAGTGACATTGAAAAACTGTGTGATTGTTATATTGAATTAAAATGTCTGATTCTGTCAGGTGAAATGATACAAACAGTAACATGAGCAGCGTGAGTGTTTGGTGACCTAAATCACTTCTTAGTGGCACTATCACAAGTTAATCTGTAAATCCTCCTCACTGATTTCATGTCTGCAACATCTTCTTCAAACTTGTGTGTTACAGTGATGTGATGTCCCCAGAATGCTGAGTCACTTCACCTGCTGTGTCTCCTTCACAGCCTTGGTGCTGTGCTGGAGGTGATTTAAAAAGGAGGTGCTTGTTCTGCTTGGGAGACAGGTGCATTTGTACAGGCACTGATTCAAAATCCTCCATCCTTGGGGAGCTGTGTTATGTCACAGATCAGACACAGTACAAAGAGAGGGGGCCATTGCAGCCATGACACATTGCCTTGTTTACATCTCCAGTGAGCTGCACGGGAGGAGGCTGCAGCCCTGAACACGTGTGGAGGTGAATTCAGAGGATGGGTGAAAACACCTGAGGGCACACTTTCATTCCTCCTCCTCCTCCACAAAGGATGCTGCTCCATTCAACTCACCTCCTCGGCGTGTTTCCTCAGCGCCTTCTCCCGCTCGTACTGGGTGATGAGCTGCTCGTTGTCCTCCTTCAGCAGCTCCAGCTCCACTTCGTGCTCCTGGTTCTCCGCGAACACCGAGTCCAGGTTCTCCAGCACGGCCACGACCAGCGGCATCAGCTCCTTCACCACGTCCTCGTCGTATTTACCGATGAGCCGCTCGAACTCGCGGTAGATGGAGTTGGCCAGGCCCGACACCCGCTCAGACATCATCGCTGATGTCCCCGGGTCGTCCTGGTACACAACTCCGTCTTCCAGCTCCATTTTTTTAGTCCTCTCCCCTCGCAGCTAACGGGACTAACGTGGGTTATTCCTTCTCACCCGCCACTATGAACACCGAAACCCGCTTAAACCAAAGCAGTGTTTCTCCAAGTGAACATGCACATTGAGTAAATAACACGGCAGGACAGGAGGCTACGTGGATGTCTTCCTCTTTTTCCCCTTACTTGTCCCATGATGCGTTCAGGTGCTCTTCGAAAGCTTCTACTTTTCAGTATCACTCAAAGACCCAACTCACACAGTTGAAGTCCCGGTGAAATGAAACAAATTTAAGACTTGCAATTCACAAACGAGTAAATAATATCTACTCGGGGGGGAAGACAGCTTTTTGTTTTCTTTCCATCCCTTCATTGGTCCTCTTTCAAGACCTGCAACTAAAATATCCGTGGGTACGTGAAGGCGCCACCACAACAGCTGAGTTGTTGACCAGATCACGTGATGACGTCATATCATGCCAACAGCGTCAGATTATTTATACTGACAGGCTGATACTGTGCAGTTTTACATCGTTACTTTGAGGACTAAAAAGAGAATTGAATTAATTTACAGCTGATGTTTTTTTTATTTAGAAGCGCTTCAAATCAAACTTTTATTTTATATGGACAACCACTTGAACCCCTCATGGTAGCACCGTTTAGCTGTTGGACTCTTGACTCGATATGGAAAATACAAGAGTAAATACATGTGAATGTGTAACATAGATAAATATATTTTTGAATGTGTGTTTGTGTGTGTATAAATAGATCAAATAAACAAATACTAATATGTACACGACTAAATAAGACGACATATAATGAACATGTAATTATAACAGATGGGTTAACATGAGGTAGACAGTTTTGCAGTATCTGCATAAAACAGTGTGCAGAGATTAAAAAAAAAACATTAGAAGGACAATAATAACAGTGTTAACATGAGGAAGTTATTGACCCTAAAATGATTGTTAAAGGATGAATGCGTGACCTTTTGGATCCAGTAGAGGTCGCCCTTGAGCAACAGCATGAAACCAGTGATGTAGTGCAAGTTACATGCAGGTATATGGTGTATTATTTTTCAGTCTTCATAGGGTATACCCAATTCTAAATCCCCTCTGATTCACAATATTTAATATGCTGCAATTAGTTTACCCTCGGATGGTGAAGGCTCAATGTAACTGTCTCGTTCTGTTGTTCTTTTCCACTTAATAAAATGATAAAAAAAACTTACCTGCTCTTCTTTTGTTGTTCATGTTAATTTCATATCAATCCATACTCCTTTAAGTCAAGTTGAAGTTGATTGTTTACCTGTAAATAAAAAACGCAGTTTTTGAGGTGAATTAAATATGCAAGAGTACTTTTTTACATTTCACTGTTTATTTTGTCTTTGTCATCGACGGTTGATAAAGGCAACTTTCACAGCTACATGATTTTTTCTTTTAATCTACAGATCTAGTATGTTACTGTATGGATTTGTTTTGTTCAATTTCAGTGCAATGATTTTGTTGGCATAGAACATATATTGACATGTATGAGTCTGTTTTTTCTGTTGTAATAATTTTATTGGTTGTTGCATTCAAGATAATTAGCCCCTCAGCTCACACATGGCTCCCACAAATACAACTCCCTGCAAATGCTTCTGATCACAACATTGATATCTATTGTATGGACTAATAGGAGTCATACAAATTGTCCTACTTTTCATTTTTTCAGTCACCTAAGCTTAATTTAAACCTACATAAGATACATACTCATCATAACCAGACACATTTTAAACAATTACGTCCATGATTGAAAAAAAACAAAAAAACAACATAACATCACAAACTGCCCTCTAAATCAACAAACCCTTAGCTTTCAACGATATACAATGCAGTAACTCATGCATGGTGGTAGAGGCACAAGCATACATATTTCATTAAAGGTCACATATTCTCCTCCTTTTTAACAAGTTGCATTGAGTCTAAGACCTCCTCAAAACACATGTGTGAAGTGTCTTTTTCTAAATCCACTCTGATCCTGTATTTGATCATGCCTATAAATAAACCCCTTTATTTGAGCCCTGCTCAGAACAGGCTGTTTCGCTGTCTGTAGCTTTAAATATGCAAATGAGCTGAGTCTGACCACGCCCCTCTCTGGAGGGGTTACTGCCCTTTGTGATGTCATGAGGGGAAATCTCCAAACGGCCTGTTTGAGCACACATTTTCTGAGGAGTGGAGCAAGGTAAAGGAGGAGAGGATGAAGTTAGACAGATCAGAGACACATGTTCGTGTTAGAGGAACATGGAGCATTGTTTTTAATAATATGTGACATTTATATCTTTAATATTTTACTGAGAAAGGTAAATGCTTGGTCATCACACACATTGAAAAATTCACATTTCACTCTGTAATGAAGAAAAATCTCTGCATTATGTCAGTTTACATGCTGTTGACGAAGTCTTCTCCAGAGTAAATCATGTGTCTCAGGGCACTCAGTAGAAGGCTATCAATGTCGTCATCCGGGTCGATCTCTAAGTGGTAGTTCTTCACAGGAAAGACGCAATTCAGCGGAATACCAAGAGATGCACTCAACTTTTCCATCTAAATTTAAAGAGTTTGATATGTTAGAAATGACAACACAGGGCTACTCAAAAGTTGTTTCTGTGTTAGAACTTTATGATGTACAGTCAGGTTGCCATGAAACAAGATTTGTAAACTTTGATACAAATATGAAGGGATACTAACACCTGTATTAATAATATGGAAACACAAATGGAAATCCTATAGGCACCCAATATCCGCAAGTTCTAGTTTTTATTTTCCAAAAACTACACAATTGAAACTGCACAAATTCACCAAAAAAAAATACACAGATGCATTTGCAATGTTTGGGAATCTAAAGGTTATCAATGTGTTTGTGCAAATAAGATATTGTGCAGGACTTTACTTGCACTTTTTGAAAAAATCCTTTCTTGCATCTTTTGTGCACAATTCTGTTTTGTTTTTCCATAACTGGCACATAGGATAGCAAGAGACACGACTGAAACTTGAACACCTCTATAAGATGCTATGAGGACTTTGGAAAGTTCACCACTTGCCAATCCCTGAATTTAGAATGACCACCGCTGCGCCCTTTTCAACTCGCGGTTGGCCGGCAGTTTTGTGTAAAAAATGTGGCTGAAAATCTGTAGTATATATATTTTGGTTTTTAATGGAACTTTTGGATAATATTGATCATTAAATATATTTTAGAGAGTGTTTTAAAATGTGGAATCTTAAAGTATTGACATACAGAAAATGTTGACAACCAAAGTTTAAACATCAGTGTAAACATACCTTTTCCTTCAGGAGCCGGCTCTCGTACACCTTCTTGATGTCTTTTTCGATCTCTGGACAGACTCTGTCAATGTGCGTGAGAATAGCTATTTCGGGAACCTCTGCAGATACAGAGCAGAACCCAAGTCAGTCGAGATTATCTTTGTTGCGTTATTGTTATTCAAAAAGCCTAGAAATCTAGTAATTCTTACTTAAGTCTCTGCATGTAAGCCTGACATCCCTCATTTTTTTCATATATTCATCACTCAACAGGTTCATTTTGTTGGCATCAACCACACAGACCAGAACGTGACATTGTTCATTCAGAGAGGGGCTTTTGTTGTACTCTTGCTTGTCTTCGGTTAAAGCAGAGGCAGGATTGAACTGTGAAATACAGTAAAAAAAATGTTAGAGCAAGAAATATATCAGGGAAAATCTAAAAGACGTTTGATGAATTTCATGTACCGTGTAGTTCTCCTGTACTTGTCCCTTCATGCCTAGTTTGATGTCCTCTACATGAACTCCTCTGTTGGTTTCTTTTTCAAGGCCCATGAGGTCAGTGAAAGAAAACGGGTAAAATGTCTTTGGCGATCCTTTCTGGATTTTGTAAGTTGTGTACTGTAAAATAGAAAGAGCCATTATTTTGACAATAGTGCCACCTGTTGATCAAGAGGAGTCATTCATGTTGGTTAGTCTCCCATCATTTTTTTCATCACACGATTTCCTTTTCAGATGCGCACAAATCTCCTGAACATTTTTTGGGTGGGCTGCATGTATGAAGGCAATTGATCAGAACTTCATCCAGACTTTATCCTGGTGAAATTTTCACAACAGGCAACAGTGTATCAGCTTTCAGTTCCTGTTTCCTTATGCGGGGGTCTTTGAGCCATAGTTTGGCCACCCAAGTCAAATAGTCTGGACACGCCCCTGGAAGAGGGCTGTAATTGTTCAAAACTACTGCACCCTGATCTTTGAACAGCACTGATCTGAACAGATCTTGTGGTTTGGTCCTCCTCACTTTGTACTACCTACATAGTAGAGCTTATTCACTCAGGATTTGCATTAGAAATATACTTTCTGCCTAACTGCAACAAATTTTTCCTTTCTTCATAGTTTTTAAAAGTTGTTACTTTATCGAGTACTTTTACATTCATTTCTGTCTTTTAATGATGTACAATCTTTCTTTTGCTCTTTTTTCTAAATTTCTGTTGCATTGTTTCTTTAAGCTTTGTTTAAATGTATTTCTGTTTTTGTCTGTAAAGCACTGTGAATTGCCTTGTATCTGAACAACACTATATAAATAAACTTGCCTTGCCTTAACAGGCCCTGGGAGGATGCTATGCAAGAGGCCTTCCAACGCAAAAGCCTTAAACTGGCAGCTGACGCAGACAAAGTGGCCAAAAAGTAAGGATCTGCCCTGTTGAGCATGGCTGCTGAGGCACTGCAGACAGGTCAACCACCAGGTGTATGAAGGACATGGTGGTTCATAGGAAAGCCCTGTGGCAAGCCATCACAGCTCTCTCTAGTGCTGCTGAACAAGCTAGTCATTTGCTCTAGCTCAAGAGGAGAGATACTACCTGGGCCTCAAAACAGCAGCTGTAGCATCAGGTTGAGTAGAGGGAGGTTAAGCAGAGTGGGGCCCATCTGAGATGCCAGATGTTGCAGATGAGCCCACCTGATTACCCCTCAGGGATGTTATTGCCTCCCTTTATCCCCAGCCTCAAGTGACACCCCCCCTGGAAACCCTCAGCAGGCATACTCATCCCCACTCACATCATCTTAGGTTATAATGCAGGTTACAAGGGATTGTATCACCTAGTCCTAAAATAGAACTGATCATTGCAGGTACACATGAAAAATGAATTCAATAGTGAAAGACTTGAGTTTACTTAAGTTTTACAGTGCATGCATGCATACTTGCAGGGTGAAACTCTCTCCACATGTTGCGTCTGCATGAGCTCGATTGGACATCCTTCCCTGTAACATGCTGTCCACAGAGTTGATGAAACTGGACTTCCCAGCAGCAACCGGTCCATGAAGCATAAATCTGAGCTGCTCGATACTCTCTGCATGAGGCTTATAATCCTTCACAGCCTGCAGCTCTTTCTCATTGTCGCTGTTCAGTGATAAAAAGTTAGACACATGATGTAAAGCTAGTGAGACTCGTGACAAGAAAACAGTTTGCACATCTTTTTTTTTTTCAAAGTGAGATTGCATAAGACACCATTAAATATCAGAAGTACCACACACTTCAAGACATGACTCACCCCCATGGTATCTTCCTCCATGGTTTATCAAAAACTGACAAGAGAGGAACACATTTTAATGTTGTACATATTTATGATTTGTAAGGTAGCATCTTCAACACAAAAAAAACCTTTAAATGTAATTTAAGTTTGAACAGTGTTTTGTAATCTTGTCTTACTCGGAGGTGGAGGTGAAGGTGGAGTTGGAGGGGATGATCTCCATGGCCACCATCCAAACATGGCTTCAGTGAGATAAAATGGCAACATGTTAAACAGGTCTCACGGTCTGATATCTGATTTACATATTTCACTTAAAACAAAATGTCAACAAAATGTTAAACTGAACTTTTGATCAATTCACCACAATGTTTTTCTAACCGAACAAGCAAAGGATTGAGCTACAATAAAGTAGCCACCTTCCAGAGGAATATAGGACAGTGTAAGTTAAACCAGGCAGAGAAACATTAACATGTTTACATGTCAACTTGCTGTACCATTTTCCAAAGTGTTCTGCCAGCAACAAAATGATGTTGACTAACTTGCAGTGAAAGATCTCTGACTAAATTAATACATTTTTGAATCTTGACTCATTTCTATTATTTGTTCTTCTTTTTTTCATTGAGACACATCTCAATTATATTAAGTCTATTCTATTAGCTTGAATGTTATGAAAGTCTTACCTGTTGTGCAAAAGAAAAAGCTGTTGATTCGTCTCAATTAAGGTCCTTAAATAGAAAAGAGGACATGAGGCTGCAGCTATATCTATCAATATACTACAATTAATTATATAAAACAAATCAAGAAATACATGTGAGGCTAGAAATACTCCTTACCTGTCCCCTTCATGGCATTTCATCAAGTGTGATGGAGACAAGACTTGTACACAGTATGAACTGCATGCTTTCACTTTCCATATGAGAGAGTTATGTGACTACATTTTTTCTTTAATAGATTTTCAACCTGTTGTTGCATTTCACTCACAAACATTCAGGGACTAAATAATTGTAAATATAATTCATAAATACAGTAAAAAAAAATTGTGTGGACGAAGAAAAAACTCAAAATCATGACATTTTCTCAAATTAACTAAATGTTCAGGCAGAGCCTTGTAAAGACAAAAGTTATCCAAAATAGCATCATAGACCTTAAGAGAGCTTGTATGGTGAAAGACTGTCAAGAGGAGTAAGGAGGATCTTTAACAGGAGGAAGAGTTACTCAAGTGGAGGAGAATCAAGATATAAAGAATAAAGCTTGAATAACTTTGTGCTTATGGCACGGTATGAAACAACCGTGCTAAATGGAAAAACACCCTGAGAGAGCAATCAAGAGAGCGGCATAATTCTCTGTTACTCCAACCACCCTCAACTCTAGTAGCAGCATTCTGGATCAGCTGAAGGTCTCTGACTGATGTTTTAGGCAGATCTGTATAGACATTGTTACAGTAATCAAGTCAACTCAAGATACATACACGGACATGGTATTTATAACTCATTTGATTTTTTAATAATCTGCGCTAGTGGGAGCATATAGATGTTAACAGGAAGAGGCCCCAAGATGGAACTTTGGGGAACTGCACAAGTGATTGTTTGCTCAGATTTTAAGTTACCTATAGAAACGAAGAAGTCCCTGTCCTTCAAGTATTATTCAAACCAGTTTAGTGTTGTACCAGAAACTCCCACCGAGTTTTCCAGTTTTTCTATAAAATATATAGTGGTCAACTGTGTCGAATGCAGCATGCTGAGATCAAGTAAAACTAAGAGTGAGCTTATGCCACCGTCTGTTTAAACGGATGTCATTAAACACCTTAGCCAGAGCGTTCTCAGTGCTGTGACTCTGTCAAAAACATGATTGGAAGACATCAAAACAGTTGTTTAATGTCAAGAAGTTATTTAAATGTTGAAAAACTGCTTTTTCGATAATTTCACAAAAAAAAGTTAGACTTGATGTCTGTAATTGTTCATTAATGACTTGACTAAATTGTTCTTCATTAATAGTAGCTTGATGACTGCCATTTACAGAACCTCCATCTCACAGTTACCCGAATTAAGTTCTTGGCATAGAAAAATGATTTTATCTCATGAATAAAAAACTAAACTAGTTTCTTGTAAAACCGTTAATAATACAGACTTTATGTTCCTTAACTACTGTGAGTTAGAGAGATGGTGTACCTGAGAATTCAGTTGGGCTTTTTTTGTTGCTCATTGGCCTTTTGTTTTTTTCCAGCTTCATGTCATTTCATGGTTTTTTTCCGCTCTGATGGCGCTCCACTTGAGGTATGCAGGACAGAGATGCAGATGTGCGTGTCAATTATACAACAAAAGAAGTGAAACTACTTCAAATATTTAAAGTTGCTAGAACATTCCAACCGGCCACACCGCTCAAAGAAGGAAGTTTCAGTCATCGTCCAACCAGCTCTACTACTTTCTTCATAACTTAAAATAAAACAGAATTGACAGTGACAGTCCCCTCCTGACATCTCCCAGCCTGTCACAGATGGATGGACAATAGAGTTCACCCCTTTAGGTTGTTTCATCTTGATACATCTCTAGTCATTTTCTACATGTTGAGTCTGTTGTCGGGTCATATGGTCTAATGGTTGAACCAAGGAGTCGTCTTTTCAATGTGTTATTGTTTCATTCATTGAATTCGAAAGTGGTTCTGATGTTGGATAGATGGTGAACAATGTTGAAAAAGGATTAGCTAATGTAATACCTTAAAACTCAACTTCTGTACAGTGATTATTTGCAGTGGAGTAGAGAGATAAAGAGATGGAGGAGCAGAGGTGTTTGTATGTGGTACAAAGTGTCACTGACATCAATAAATCTCAAGGTAAAAGTCGTGACAGAACAACTTTGACCTTTCAAAGCACGCTGGACTCGTCGCCAGTCAATAACAGGGCTGAAACTGACGACCAGTCACAATCACATTCACACCTACATACAATGTAGAATAACCGCTTAACAAAAGCATAAAAATAATGTCTTTGGATTGTGGAAGGAAGCCAGATTACCCAGGGAACTCAAACATTCACATCTATCCAAGGCTTTACAGTTTAATCACCCGTTCTAGAGTTCAAGCACCCAGAATCGCTTTAAATCATTCAATGTCACAGATGTAAAATAAATATTTATCTTTGATTCATTTACTTGTTTCTCCTGATTGAAACACAGGGAAGAACATTGCAAGAGATGACAGACATTTTGACATAAAGCTTTAATGAATTTGTGCTCAAACTCAGTGAAAACTGTAAGAGTTATGAAAAAAAAAACACCACATGAAACCATGTGTACATGTGCAGATCTTCTCTATCAGGTCACATCCTTCACAGTCACACATTACACAGTGAGCCTCTCTCAGCTGCAGCCCAATTCAATAAACGAAGACATTAACGGGTTTTACAGCATTTTATCAAATGGTTTTATTATTCAGTGTATTCATTCAGTACAATCATTTATTTTTCATATTGAATCTTATATGTCCAATTGCACTTTGAATTTACATTTCAATTATGTGTCCTTTCAGCATGAAAGTCAATAAAGTTCATTAACAACCCCCGTTATACTAAATTACTCTCTCTCTAGATTGACTAATGATACAATGAACTAATCACTCTAGATTATATGGCAACGGAAAAATGTCTAACAGGGATTTGTGAATATAACCTCACTCATAAAAGTTTTTAAAAAAAATTAAAAAATCACATACATTTAAACTAAAGATATGTTTGTGTTAAAACCCTGTAATCATTTCAGGTCTGCCTCAGCAGTGTGCAGGGTCACTGGTCGTTGAGGAAGTCTTCTCCAAATTCCACCATCTTTCTCAGTGCGTACAGAATCAGCTCATCAATGGCCTCGCTGGTGTTACTTTCTGAACAGTAGTTCTTCACCAGGAAGATGCAGTTTGGTTGAATGCCCAGCAAGCTGCTGTATTTGTCAACCTGAGATTTTAGGAAGGATGTTTCAGTGAGTTAGTAAAGGCAGAGTGATGACAGGATGAGAGTGAATCCATTCAGATATCTAACAACAGAAACACACCTGTTCCTTTGTGTATTTGCTCTTGTAGGCATTGGTTAAATCATTTTGGACTTCATCACAAGATTTATCAACTTTGGTGAGAATGGCCAGTTGGGGAATCTCTGCAGATGCAAAATGCACAATCAGGTTCAATAAGGATAAGTTCCACTCATATTTGGATCATTAAATCCAAAATAAATTTGTAAATGGAGCATCATCTTTAATTACAGATTCTACACAAAGATGTAAACGGTCTGGATCGTAGGAAGTGTTCTCGTTTCTGATTGCAGTGGAATCATGCAACAGCAGGCTTTGGTGTTTATGTGCAGGAAAAACAGTCCATGTGGAAACCAAAAGCAAACCCCACTAATCACATACAGTCTCCCATGGGAAGTATAATGACATGTACGATCAGATGATAATCAAATACAAATTCAAGATTTCAATTAAAGGGACATATCTGCTATGCAGTATTGTCAAAGCCAATCGGCATTTTGGTTCCCAAACCATCCGAGAAATGATCGAGCCAATCCTTATTCAACTGACAATAGCTCTGGTCAAAAGTTTTTTCTCCTTCAGACCTGACAAAACTCGACTTTTACTTATATATTTCGTGATGTACTTTCGACAAACTTAAGTAGTGTTTTGGAAAATTTTACTTCACATGTACTATGTGCGTTAATTTACTTTGCACTGTACAAATGTCTCATATAAATCTGTCAAATAAAATGTGTCAGAAATGTCTCACAGTACTGCATGTACAGTTTATAGGGATTCTTTGTCCCTTCTCACCCTGGACAGACGTAGGAATAGTCACGTAGGCTCTTTTCTCACACAAGGGGACAGATTGTGCCCTGCCGGGTGAGCAGTGGCTCTGTGTGGCGTGATGGAAGGGTGTTCTGAAATATTTATGTTTGCCTTTTCTCTGGGCCTCTTTCTCTCCTCACCGTATGAGAGAGGGGTCTTAGAACGCTGATTCTGCCTTCGAATCAATATTTATTGAGACCAGATCGATCTTGGGTTCTTTATTGAACGGATCTTCTCACTCTTTGGTAATAGAAAAATTCCACAACAGTAGTAAATAAAAAAACGCTGCACAAACTGCTGGCTTCACCAGAATTACAGATAAATTGGCATCAATTCCCAAAAGTATACACCATATCGTATTTCAGACGATAAGACAACGATTACAGATGGGTTCAAAGACGGTGTAGACAGAGTGATGACCACTGTGTTGTTTGCTCTTACCCATTCTACTTGCTGCAAGTCTGACCTCTCTCATCTTTGTCAAAACCTCCGGACTGATTACAGAGGCTGCATCAGTAGGAACAACACAAACCAGAACATGAACTTTGTCTTGCAGAGACTGACTTGAGTTGAAGCCTTCGAGGCCCTTCTTCAGTGGTTGATCAGGTTTGAACTTAAAGGAAAAAAAGTGTCATTGAAATCTTTTTAAAAGGACTATTGAAATGTTCAACGACACAGTGCATATTCATTGATAAGCTGCAGATGTAATGAAATAAAACAAAGAACTTGGACATCAATTAACGTACCTCATATCCCTCTTTCACATGTCCACTCAGGGCCAGCTTGACGTCCTCTACAAGAACGCCCTGTTGCTTCTCAAAGCCTGTGATGTCATGGAAGACTAAGGAGTACATGCTCTTTGCGTCTCTGCGGATCTGGAAACTTCTATACTGTGAAGAAAAAAAGTCTTGATATTAACATCTTGGTTGCGTGTGTTACACTATGTTTTTGCTGAAACCTAACAAGGGCACTGGTTTAGAAAAAAACACCTGCATCTATAGGAAACTAGCAATGACGTCCACTAGGCCTGGGTGATAAAAGTATAACGACAATTATTGCGAAATAATTAATTAGTACATTATTTTTGTCTATATAAATATAACAAATATTTGAAACATTTAAACTCAATATTTATTCTGACTGGACCCAACAAGTAAAACAGAAGTTCAAATAAAAGTCAAATACAAACAGAATACACTGGTGGTAAGGTCCAAAGAACTTCAAAAAGGAAGTTATTTAGTGGTTTGGTGTGCCATAAATTTAACATAATTATAACCCCACAGTCAACACTTTGATGCTTACTCTCACGGTGAAGCTGCTCCCAGAAATTGCATCCGTCAAAGCTCGACTGGTAATTTTGCCTCGTAAAACGCTGTCAACAGAGTTAATGAAACTGGATTTTCCAGCCCCGACGGGTCCATGAAGCAGAATTCTGAGTTGTTTGACATCATCGTTTTCAGGTCGGTAATTTCTCACAAAATCAAGATTATCCTTGTTGTTCCTGTTAAAAAATATTAAACCTCAAATATGAGACACTCAAACACTTATTAGAGCTGATTCCTTAAGAGTCATCACTGACTATGTTTAGTCATACTCACGCTGGCAGAGACCTCCACGGCTGATCTTGAGGGAAAATTAAAAACAAAAGGACAAATCATTTTTAACCAAAAATACAGCATGAATGTAAAGATTCTTACAATGCTAATCACAATATTTCGAACATCTTCCAAAATGGTGAAAGCATAAGCAAAAGAAGAAATTATGTGTCTAACTTTGCTGTTGTTTATAAGCTTTTTATAGGTTTTGCGTCCACTATAAATGCATGGGTTTCATTTTGATTAATGTAGGATAGTCTTCTAATCTTTGTTCAGGTTAATACATAGGCCTACTTGTAGAAGGGGGGGCAGCCTGTTTGGATGTAAACAATGTTTCATGATGTATCTTTTTCTTTGTAAGCTGCTACTGGATGCTTTGAATTTTCCCTCAGGATCAATCAAGTATATATCTATCTATAGTATCTATTAAACACGTAAACAGAACTAAAATATGCTCATAATATGTACTAGATGCGATTATTTAATAGTATGATATGAGAGGGCACCGGTAGCGCAGTGGCAGCGCACGCGTCACCATGTATGAAGGCTACAGTCCTACAGTCCGGCCTGGGTTCAACTTCTGTGGCCTCTTTCTCGCATGTCGATCCCTTCTCTCTCTCCCAGGTTTATGACTCTATCAGCTTTCTCTGTCTCTCCAATAAAGGCTAAAAAGCCCAAAAATAAATTAAAAAGAAAAAAAGGAATGTATGATATGATTGACATTACCCCGTATTTCAAAAACAAAAAAGTGGGATGAATGGATCAATCTCAAGCTTCTATTTTGAAAAACAGAAGCTCAGTGAGCTCCAGGGTGCATGACCAGGCAAGAGGGCTTCAGACATACTCTCATACATGCTGCTAGAGAGCCAGAAGAGAACCCCTACCAAAGCCAAAACTGTTCACCCACAAGTCCCAGCTCCTCAATAACAGCACATTATATTATTCGTAATAACAAGAACCCATAATATCAGCATTATTATATCATATAGTTATGTGAATGTACACATTTATGTGACGAATTTCTTCAAAAAGCCTTTTTCTCCCATTTGCTGAATACACTACATGTTTACAGGGACATTATATTAAAAGTTGGTTAATAAATGTAAAATGTGAAAAACATTAAGGGGATTAAATATGATAGAAACAGGGTATAGGCAGTACAATGCTAGGGGCACTGGCCATCAACATCAATCATCAGGTGAAAATACCTTGTAAACTGGGTCATCATGGTATTTCTGTAGTTTGATAGCCTGACCTTTTTGTTCACAGAAATTTTTGCATGGGGCCTCAAACTCACCAAAGACAGGAAGTGGAGGACACTGGATGTCTGAATCAATGGCTGCTGCTCTCATACTAAAAAGGTAAGACACAGATCAGATTAGGCTATTTAATGATACATTGAAACCTATGACAGCCAGAACCCCCTAAACCTGTATACTCTCTCTTTAGTTTACCCCCCATGATTCCTCAACTCTGGGGTAACAAAGACATCCTACATTTTAATGTAAAAGTACAAATCAATTTGAAGCCCAGTTTGTGCTTAAGAATTCACAACGATCATTGTTCGTTCTTACATAACCAACAAATGTATAAAGGTGAAATTTGAAAAGTGTTATGTGACAAAGGGTCAACTGAATTAATGTCATGTTTTGTGTTTCATATTTAATTCTCGATTATGTTCCGTTATGCTTACCTTTGTTTCTGTCTTTCAGATCCTTCTTTTGTTCCTGCTGTGTGTTAGATCCGCCCTGATTACCTGCACCGGTTTCGTTCCTCTGGTTGCCTATATATTTAATCCCAGCGTGTCCTGCCTCGTGTTTCCAGTTCATAGTGTTTCACACCTGTAGCATTTTTGTACCAGCCTGTGTGTCATGGTTTGGTTTTGTCTCTGTGTTTCTTCTTGTTTTAGTTTTCATTCTGTCCTTAGTGTTATTTGTTTCCTAGTGTTTATTGTTTCCCTCGTGTGCTTTAATGTTTCATAGTCTTGTGTTTACTTTAGTCTTCAGTGTGTTTCCCTGTGTCCTCCTATGTTGCCTGTTAGTTTATTTCCTGTCTTGTATTTTAAGTGTTGTCTTTAGTGTTTCCTGTTTTATTTTGTAGATCTGGTTTTGGTGGTGGTGTCAGTGTTGGGTTTTACTTTGTACTTGTCCTCAGTTGTTCTGGTCTTGTGTTCTTTGTTCCTTGTGTTTCCCGCCTTTGTGATTACCCTGATGTTCCTCACCTGTCTCGTTAGTCTCACCTGTGTCTGATTACCCCGTGTCTATTTAGTCTCCGCGTTTGCCTCAGTTTCTTGTCGGTTCATTGTCATTGTCTTTCGTATGTCGTTGTCTTTGGTTGCTGTCGGTTGTGTCTTGTGCAAGTGTCCTGAATTTTGGATTTGGATGTTCTTCGTTTTTGGATTTAGTTTTCTCCTCGTAAGTTTTTGTTTTATCTTTTGTTAATAAATTGTGTTATTCTGCACTTGGGTCCTCCTCCCTGTTTCCTGCCTGCTACATCGTGACAGAATGAACCGACCATACATGGACCCAGCAGAAGATTTTTGTTTAAATAAACCTTCTCCCTGGGATGGGACAAGGCTTGCTTTTTTCCCCTGGTACAAGAGGTAGGAGGAGACAAGGCCGGGCAACACGGTGTCCGGACTCCATATCCTCTCATGCTCTGGTGGACTTTTTTAATGGACTTGTACTTGGAGCCAGAAGGCTCCACAAAGCCTCGGCTCAGGCTTCAGTCCAGGACTTGGCCTAGTCCTCAACCCAGACCACAACTCAGTCTAGGCTTCAGCCTCATGGTGCCTCAGAGTGTCTGCTACCTGTCCCTGTTCCAGCAGAGCGCCGTCTGCCACCAGCTCCGGCAGAGCGCTGTCTGCTACCTGTCCCTGTTCCGGCAGAGCACCGTCTGCTTCCTGTCCCTGTTCCGGCAGAGCACCGTCTGCTTCCTGTCCCTGTTCCGGCAGAGCGCCGTCTGCTTCCTGTCCCTGTTCCGGCAGAGCACCGTCTGCTTCCTGTCCCTGTTCCGGCAGAGCACCGTCTGCTTCCTGTCCCCGTTCCGGCAGAGCGCCGTCTGCTTCCTGTCCCCGTTCCGGCAGAGCGCCGTCTGCTTCCTGTTCCTGTTCCGGCAGAGCGCTGTCTGCTTCCTGTTCCTGCAGAACGCCGTCTGCCTCCTGTCCCCGTTCCGGCAGAGCACCGTCTGCTTCCTGTCCCTGTTCCGGCAGAGCACCGTCTGCTTCCTGTCCCTGTTCCGGCAGAGCACCGTCTGCTTCCTGTCCCTGTTCCGGCAGAGCACCGTCTGCTTCCTGTCCCTGTTCCGGCAGAGCGCTGTCTGCTTCCTGTCCCCGTTCCGGCAGAGCGCCGTCTGCTTCCTGTTCCTGTTCCGGCAGAGCGCTGTCTGCTTCCTGTTCCTGCAGAACGCCGTCTGCCTCCTGTCCCCGTTCCGGCAGAGCGCCGTCTGCTTCCTGTCCCCGTTCCGGCAGAGCGCCGTCTGCTTCCTGTCCCCGTTCCGGCAGAGCGCCGTCTGCTTCCTGTCCCCGTGCCTGCTGAACGCCGTCTGCCACCAGCTTCGGCAGAGCGTTGTCAGCTTCCTGTCCCCGTGCCTGCTGAACGCCGTCTGCCACCAGCTTCGGCAGAACGCTGTCAGATTCCTGTTCCCGTGCCTGCTGAGCACCGTCGGCGTCAAGTTGAGGTTCCCTCGGCATTCGGGCCAATGCCCGTCGACATCTCCTCGCTGGTTCGGCCGACAACTGACAACGTCGTCTCAGCGGTTTGGCCGACATCCGATGACGTCTCCTCTGCAGTCCGGCCAACACCCGACGACATCTCCTCTGCGATCCGGCTGACACCCGACGACATCTCCTCTGCGGTCCGGCCGACGCCTGAGCTTCCCTCGGCGGTCTGGCCAACGTCCAACGACATTCCCTCTGTGATCCGGCCGACGCCTGACGTCTCCTTCTCCGTGTTCCGGCCGACTCCTGACGTCTCCTTCTCCGTGTTCCGGCCGACTCCTGACGTCTCCATCCCTGTGTTCCGGCCGACTCCTGACATCTCCTCCTTGACAGTCCAGCCAACACCAGAAGTTCCATCGTCTGTGATCGGGCTGGCTCCTGGGCCCTTGGAGGAGGTCCTGCCCTTCACTGGCCAGCCTCCCGGCCGTCCCCCAGAGCTCTCTCTCGTCTGCTCGGCCTCCCGGCCGTCCCCCAGATCTTTCCCCTCCCCTGTGTTTGTTCGGCCTCCGGGCCGTCCACCTGAACTGACTAAGGCCTGTATGCCTGAAGGTTTAATTTTAAATTTTTTCTGGGTTGTTATGTATGGGAGGAGGGACAGCGATTGTGAATTGTAACAAAGCCGACCTTGTATTGTCTACAAGGTCGGCTTTTTCTACAGAAATAAATTAAGTTTCTTTATTGTGTAGAAGACGACGCTGTATTCTTGTCAGTTCTGGATTACGACAAATTTATTTATAAACATTCCTCAGCTTCAACATTGAAGCCTCCTAACTCCGTCACTCGGCCCTGAGATTCATAACTGGTGATAAATTCGTCACTCGTCACTGTGACCTGTACGAGAAGGTCGGTTGGCCCTGGTTTTTGTACATTTTTCAGACTTTAATTGGTAACTTCCCCCTTACATACCAGATCTGTTGGAGTGGAATTCAGGCACCTACATGATCGGTTCTTCTGATTATAGTTTTAAAACTTCCTCAAGCGTACAACTCGCCCTCCAGCAAGTTCTTCCCTCTTTTAAGCTGTTTTCACGTTGTTTTATTTGATTTAATTATTTCATCTTCATTATGTAAATATTTTGAATAATTTGATTGCAATGTTTATGCAAACAAAGTAAATATTGTGTCCAACTTTAGATTTTGTGCCTTGCACAGAATTATTTTTTCTCATGTTTTAACCACCAATTTATCAATCACACCCTTTATCATGCATTTTCAGGAAGTAGTGAGCTGGTCTTACATGTCATTGAGGTAGTCTTCTCCGTAGTTTACCATCTGTCTCAGTGCGGTCAGTATCGGCCCACTGATCTCGTCACACGTGTTGGCTTCTGAGTTGTAGTTCTTTACCAGAAAGAAGCAGCTGATAGGAATTCCCAGCATCTCGCTGAATTTTTCCACCTACGTGTCAGAGTCAAATCATTTCAGATAATCAGTGAAGCTCAGACTAGATGTTGAAATGTGATGAAAAATGAACTAAAACTCAACAATAACACATCTAAACAGAATCACCTGTTCCTTCAGCTTCTTGCTCTTGGTTATGTTGTTAATATTTTTTTTGACCTCAGGACAAGCTTTATCAACTTTGGTGAGGATGGCCAGTTCAGGAATACCTGTAGAAGTGAAACATTTTCAGTATTTTAATCATTTGTTTTTCTTGTAATGTCTGATATATAAATCTATGAGTGATATCTGTTCTTACCCAGATCACTGGCAGCTCGTCTGACTTCTCTTAACTTCTGCACGACTTTGTCATCTAACACAGAGACTTTGTCGACAGGAACGACACAGACCAGCATGTGGATTTTGTCATCCAGAGAGGGATCAGAGTTGTAGCCCGGGTCATTCTCTGTCAGGGGGCTATCAGTACGAAACTAAAAAACAGACATTCTAGTATTTTTCAATGCACAGATCCTGGAATGTTTCAGTGAATAATAAAGCAAAAATAATGGTAAAGAAAAACCTCCCAGGTTGCTGTGATGAATCTAACCTTTTCTGGAACAGATTCATTCTGAGCTGATCCTCATTCTTAATTTTTTTAATATATTCTGCTTTTACAATCCATTATTGAGAGACTTGCTTCTCAAACACACAGACCTTAATACTTGTGCTCGGGGCAAAGTACAAAGCAATCCGTCAAATGGGAAAACACCCTGAGAAAGCACAATGTCATAACCAAGCAACAGAGTTGACAAGCCTTCTCAATAGTATGAAAGTTTCTGTACCGTTCTCAACTACAAAGTGTTCCTAAATTACTCATCTAGGACTGTTTGCTAGAATATTTTTTTTTTTAAGCTAAATTAGAAGCTGGGCGAGAGGATTTTCAGGATTTTATGGATATGAGCCCAGTGCTTTTGCAGCCTACCTCCAGTGGAAACTCAAGGAACTGCAGGTTTTGTAGTTCTGAATTGGCTTCATTTTTGAACAGCAGAGGTTGCTGCTTGCATCAATTTAAAACACTTGTTGAAATGAACTTCACAGGGCTCTTTAACAAAAAAAAAAAAATTTGTAGGAGTGTACCTTGTAATCATCCCTTACATGTCCCTCCAGAGCCAGTTTGATATCTTCCACCTGGACTCCGTTGGTGTCATTTCCATCAAGGCCCATGGTGTCGTTAAAAACAAAAGAATAGAAGCGCTGATCATCTTTTTCTATTCTGTACATTTTATACTGTGAAGAAGAAGGAGATAAGATGTTCATCATTTGGATAAATCTATGAGACAAAACAAAAAAAGTTTTTTTTTTTTTTCCCCGGAAAACATCAAATATATATATATATTTTTTATCTTCTTACTGAAACTAAGTTGTCACAAAATGATCATTTCTTCATGGATTTGAGAGGGTAGAGTTTACAGAGAATGGTGAATAATCTTAGTCTGGAGTCACCATTTACTCTTACCTTTGAGGTAAAGCTGCTCCCTGTGTTAGAATTCGTCCCAGCTCGATTTGTAACTCTGCCTCTCAAAGCACTGTCAACAGAATTCACAAAACTGGACTTGCCGGCACCGACTGGTCCATGAAGCAGAATCCTGAGATATTTGAGTTCTTGGCTTCGAGGTTGGTAAGACTTCAGAAAGTTGAGATTAACCTGAGTGCTCCTGTTCATAGGAGAACACAAAATTCATTATTCAGGGTTGTAAACATTGAATGTAACGTAACAGTGGGCCTCATTCACTGACAGTGCGTAAGCACAAATCTTTATTATTCCCCAATTCAGCCAGCACACCCCCAACTTTCTGTTTATGGATGATGATGCTCCACAACATCATGCCAGATTTGTCACAGCTTGACTTTAGGAAGTCAGAGTGCCTCATATGGTATGGCCAGCAATGTCCCCTGACATGAATCCCATAGAGCAGGGGTAGCCAACCCTGGTCCTCGAGGACTACTATCCTGCATGTTTCAGATGTCTCCCTCTTCCAACACACCTGATTCAAATGATCAGGATTGTTATCAGGCTTCTGCAGAACTTGATGATGAGATAATCATTTGAATCAGGTGTGTTGGAAGAGGGAGACATCTAAAACATGCAGGATAGTAGCCCTCGAGGACCAGGGTTGGCCACCCCTGCCATAGAGCATATCTCTGACCAGCTGAAGCAGCGACTGAATGCTTGTACCCCGACCCCAAGAGACTTGGCAAAACTGCATGAAGCACTTGTGGAGGAGTGGAAGGCATTGCCTCAGAACAACATCATGAGGCTAGTTAGGAGCATGAGACATTGCTGTCAAGCGGCCATTGCGGAAAAGGGTGGAAACACAAGCTTCTGACTTTGTCAATTTTGGTTATTTGGGGCTATCTTTGTTATCATCTAAATTGTTGGTGTAATACATTTTGCACAAATGAAAATGGTGTTTCTTCTCATTCATTAGTAGTAACACCAAAGGGAACTATTACTTATATCATTCAAATTAAGACCAGAATCATCAAACAAGAAATGATGGATAACTGTCCATTGTGCCAATGGGTGGTATACACATGAGGTTTGACTTGATATTGACAGGGGCGTGAGAGCTGTATCTCAAACGTGGGAAAGATGTAAATCTTGGGACACAGAAGTGGTGTATCGTTGAATCAGGGGGTGTTTTGGCCTTTCAACACCAAAAGAGCAGAGATGGATCATTCAAGCAAATCAACTTTACATAGCACATTTACAACAGCTTCAGCTGACCAAAGTGCTTTACAGGCACACAAACGGATACTTCCCTAGACTGAAATTATCAAAAGGGAAGGAAACAACCATTCTTATAAAAAAAAATTGGTCACATATTTGGACCCATAGGATAAGAGACTTATTTCGAGTAGTGTAAATATTCGGTCCCACTTTTGATTTTGTACCTCACACACAGACATTAATAAATCCACTATGTCAAACTCAACAAAGAAATGTCAAGAAATCTTTTTTCTATCTTGTTTTCATCACCAATTTATCAATCACACCCTTTATCATGCATTTTCTGGGAGTACTGAGCTGTTCTTACATGTCGTTGAGGTAATCTTCTCCGGAGTCGACCATCTGTCTCAGTGCGGTCAGTATCGGCCCGTTGATGTTGTCACACGTGTTGGCTTCTGAGTGGTAGTTCTTCACCAGAAAGATGGAGTTGCAAGGCATTTCCAGTGTCACGCTGAATTTTTCCATCTACGTTTCAGAATTAAATAATTTCAGATAATCAGGGATTGCAAAGCTGAAACCAGACGTGGAAATATGATATACAAAGAACTGAAATTCAACAATAAATATAAACACCTGTCCCTTCAGGTATTTGCTCTTGTATAAGTTCTTAATATCTTTTTTGACCTCAGGACAGGCTTCATCAACTTTGGTGAGGATGGCCAGTTGGGGAATTTCTGTAAAAATGAAACATTTTCAGTATTTGTTTCTTGTTTCTTTGTTTTTCTTGTAATGTCTGATATGTAAATCTAAGTGTGTGATATCTGTTCTTACCCAGATCCCTGGCAGCTCGTCTCACTTCTCTTAACCTCTGCACGACTTTGTCATCTAACATAGAGACTTTGTCGGCAGGAACGACATAGACCAGCACGTGGACTTTGTCATCCAGAGAGGGCTTGGGGTTGTAGCCCGGGTCATTCTCTGTCAGTGGGCTATGAGTACGAAACTAGAAAACAAAAATATCTGTTCTGTTACTATTTTTCAATGTTCTTTATGTAACAGCCACTGGGCTTTAAATGTATTTTCTCTCATGCACTCTCGCTGAACAGTTTTTTTAAATTACATTTTCTGTTGCTTATTATTCTTTATATTTGACATTTTTTACATTCTAATTTGTATATCTTGGTAACTGTTCTTATTTTTTCATATATTGTAATACTTGTCATTTCTTTCTCACCATTACACCAAGACAAATGTCTCACGTGTAAATGAGGCTGATCCTATTTTTTTTTTTTTTTTAATAAATTCTGGTTTTACACTAAGAGACTTGCTTCTCAAACACACAAATTTTACCAAATCTTTGTGCTCAGGGCACAGTACAAAACAATCGAGTCTCATGGGAAAACACTTTGAGAGGGCACTCAACCAACTGCAACTTCTAAAGAAAATGTCATGCCTAGCAACAGTCGACCACCCCTCCTCATTAAGATACGTTTTTATCCCTTCCTTGCTCAGAGAGTGTTCCTACATCACTCCTCATCTAGGACTACTTGCCAGGATTCTTTAAATTAAATTAGATTTTTTTCAGGTTTTTAACCCCCGGGCTTCATTTTTGAACAGCAGAGGTTGCTGCTTGCATTAATTTAAAACAGTGGTTGAAATGAACTCCACAGGGCTGTCTAATAAAAAAAAGAAAGTTTTAGAAGTGTACCTTGTAACCATCTCTTACATGTCCCTCCAGGGCCAGTTTGATATCTTCCACCTGGACTCCATTGTTAAGGTTTCTCTCAAGGCCCATGATGTCGTTGAAAATAAAAGAATGGAAGCTCTGATCATCTTTTTCTATTCTGTACGTTTTGTACTGTGAAGAAGACAGAGTCTTGATTTGCATCGTTGAGGTAAAGATAAAAATTAAAACAACAATATAATTAGTTTATTTCATTTATTTTTTAGAGAACTTCTGTTGATCAAATGTTTGATATTTCTTTTTTAATCTTCTTATAAAAACTTATCCATTTCTTCATGGAATTGAGAGAGTGGAGTTTACAGAGAATGATGAATAATCTTAGTCTGGAGTACCACAGTCATCATTTACTCTTACCTTTGAGGTAAAACTGCTCTCTGTGTTAGCATTCGTCCCAGCTCGATTTGTAACTCTGCCTCTCAAAGCACTGTCAACAGAGTTCACGAAACTGGACTTGCCGGCACCGAATGGTCCATGAAGCAGAATCCTGAGATGTTGGACTCCCTGGCTTCGTGGTTGGTAAGATTTCAGAAAGTTGAGATTTTCTTGAGCGCTCCTGTTGATAGATTCATTATTGTAAATCGATCTCATGTCGATTTCTTTATACACCCTATTTTGCTGCCTCTATTACTTTCATATCTATAGCTTTCATATTTTTTTATGTGTCAGCAGTTTTTATTGTTTACATTTCATTTTTAGCTTAAACCTCCTAAAGGTTTGCTCTCCAAATGTCTTTCATTTATCATTCATTTCTTAATATTTGTCTCACCTTGATTTCTAGCTTCATGCCACATTCATTGTTTTTGATTGCTTCATGATACTCTTACTTCTTATTGTTTTTCTTGTAATTGCTCCTCTATCTTCTTACATCCTCACTCCCCTTGGTCTCAAACTAAGTTGCTGGGTTCCTATATTGTTTGGGTTAAAATAGGATTATTGCTTTTCTGATGTTGGTCAGGTTCTTGTTTGAGTTATGTTACCGTCTAGGTTTTATTGGTCTGGTGTCTCTTCCGTTTTGTATTGTTATGATGACTTTCTGTTTACATTTGGGTTCTCGTGTGTTATGTTTTGTTCTGTAAATGTCAAAACACTTTCTGAAACTTTGTTTTTAAAAAACAAGTTATTATGTTGTTGTTATTATTCTCATTGATGCCCCGCTGTGTGGCAGAACCACACCCAGGGTCACCACCCTGACTTCCTGTTAACTTACATCGACGGAGTCCTCCATGGCTGACTTAAAAGAGCTGAAAGACAAATTCACATGCTAACATACAGAAAGAAAACTTCAGACTATTTAAACAATTTAAAAATAATTATGTCCACTACTATGAACAAAATTGAATTATAAACAGGAATAATTGTTGCTATATGTGGAAAGTCTTACGAGAAGGTGGAAGTGGAAGTGGAGGTGGGGCTGGGGCTGGTTTGGATTCTTTTCCTCCCATATCTGTAAAATATAAGAGTTGTATGTTAAGGTTCATGACTTTACCTCAATAAAGGAAGAATATTCAGATCATAAACTCTGTAAATAACAATGATGAACACAGCTCTGCAGATGAATGATGAAGTCATGATGTATGGATTTGTGTCAGAGCCATAAATCTGATTATTACTGTTACCTGTTACTGGTGTGTAAAATATTCAGAGTTTATGAGTCACAGAAAGTTTCACTGCTGGATAAATAAAGTGGACTAGAAGGTTCATTATTCCTCTGCACTGCAGCAGAGTAAAAACATGAAGCTGAATATTTCAGATAAAGTACATCAGAACTTTTATCTGATATTTAATCAGACGTACACAACCTCAGTATGTGGTGTTAAACATGTTTATAGAAACATGCAGTAGATCATAGAGTCATCTTTAAATTCATCCATCAGTTAAAAAACAGTTCATGTGAGTCACTTGTTAAAAGCAACTCTTAAATAAAACATTTCCACGTTCACATCATTCATAAAAAAATAAACAAACTAAGAGGGCAAAAGGAAAGATTAGGAGTCCTTTATAAAAAGATTTATCATTAAAAAAAAAAGAATAAAATCAGGAAATATAAAGCAAACCAAAGTCAACATAACTAATAATAAAATCAGTCTTACCTTTTGTTGTGTTGCTCTGAATGACTGACTCTGAAAATGTGACAGCTGGGTTTTTTATTGCATCTCTGACTTTCACTTTTGCTCCGTTCCTGGTTATCTTTCAAGAAATCACCTGATCTTCTGATAATTACCTGCTGTTTTTTTTTTATCATGTGCAGGTTTATCAGAATTTGTTTACTCATTTTTCTTTCCGTGTTTACCTGTTCATGTCACCTGGCTCTTACATGCAGCTGATTCCACCTGCCCTTCACTGTCCCCTTCTTCTTCTATATTCATCCCCTTCGCCCATTTCCTTTATTCATGCGTCTTTACGATTATGCATTGTTTATGTATTTGCAGCATGTTTGATCGCGCAGTTGTTTCAGCTTTTTGCAGCACATCTTTTTTTTTCCCATTTGTAATACAGTTTGAAAAATTTCTCTAATTTTGGGTTTCTGCGTGCACTTTTGAACTGTGGAAACGTAATGAAGACACACGGATAAAGCTAATAACGTCCTGACTTCTTTATCTGACCAAACTGATCACAATGATGGCCAATAAGCTAGATATAAACCTCAGTGTAAACATAACTTTTTTCCTTCAGGATCCCGCTCCTGTACACATTCCTGGTGATTCTTTCGATCTCTGGACAGACTTCATCAATGTGCGTGAGAAAAGCCATTTCGGGAACCTCTGCAAATAAAAAAGAAAAAAAGCAGAATCCAAGTCAGTCGAGATTATCTTTGTTGTAATATTTAAACTTATAAAGCCTAATAACTAAGTCTGTCTGTAAGCCTGACATCCCTCATTTTTTCACATTGATCACCCCTCGGTTAAAGCAGAGGAAGGATTGAACTAAAATACAGTAAAAACATGTTAGAGCAAGAAATATATCAGGGGAAATATAAAACACAGTTTGATTGATTTCTTGTACCTTCATGCCTAGTTTGAGGTCCTCTGCACCAACTCCTCTCTTGGTTTCTTCTTTAATGATATCAGTGAAGGAAAAATGGTAAAAGGTCTTCTGATCCTTTCTGGGTTTTGTAAGTTGTGTACTCTAAAATTAAAAGTGCTGTTATTTTGACAATAGTGCCACCTGTTGATCAAGAGGAGTCATCACGTTGGTTAGTCTCCCCTCACTTTTTCCATCACACTCATTTCCTCTTCACACATGCAAAAAAATGTTTTAGGGCGGGCTGCGTGTATGAACGCAGATTTAGCACCAGAAGTTCATCAAGACATTATCCTGTTGAAATTTTCAGGAAGTTCAGGTGAGCACAGCAGGTAACATTCAGGACAAAAAATCAGAGCAAAGAACTGTTTGTGTTGATACTGTGGATACGTCCAATAACATTGCATTGCTATTTAGGAAAAACTATTATTAGGGTTGTGTGTGATAATGGCAGGTGTTTGTGGTGCAATCCCTAAATCCTAAACAGTGGAAGTAGGATATAAGACAGTGTAAGAAGGTAAAACAAGCAGAGAAACATAAAGATAAAAACATGTCAACTTGCTGTGCCTTGATCTAAAGTGTTGTACCAATAACAAAATAAAGTTGTTTAACTTGCAGTGATCTCTCGGACTACATAAATTGTTGAATCCTGATTCACTTTTATTATCTTTTTCTCCATTAAAACACTTAATAAAACAAGTTCATTCTTATAACATGAATGAAGTTCCTGAATAGAAAAATGATATACAGTATTTCATGAACGCAAAATTAAACTACAGTTTCTTGTTAAGCTGTTGCTTATCTTGACTTATTTATTATCTATTGTGAGTTATAAAGAGATGGATGGTATACCAGGGGGGTAATTCCATCAACATAGCCAAAGAAAGCCAAGCTTACCTGAAGTTGTCTGACTCGCTTTGAGCACGCACCAGAGTTTCGAGAAGCCCAAATGAATGAAAAGACGATCAAATGAGTCACGCAGAGGGGAGAGATAGTGCGCAGCTTTTCTCAACAGATGAGCAAACACTGCTGAGTGACCCGTTCGAAGAATGTAGAGACTTTTTTGCGAAATATGCAATTTTGTTGACATAACGCTTCCTATGTAATAAACTATTCCGAGCGCCCCGGTTCTTCTCTTAGAACTCACCTTTATCTTATTATATTGCTCTTTAAAGTTGTTTTGTCTTACCTTACCTTGCTTCCCCTTGTACCAGAAATGAATTAAATTACTCTCGCGAGTGTGATGAACTAGTTTTACCTTTTAACACTGTAAATGTTCTGTTTTCTTTAGTATCCTTATTTATTAAACCGACTGAGAGATAAATAGGATTTTTGAAGTTATAGTAAGTTATCAATTTATTTACTCCTTTGTAAATGAAATCACTCCAGACACAATCTCAGCACTTATTTAGAGTATTAGAAAACTACAAAGAAAAATTAAATGATAGGCAAGTACTCTTTAAACCCAACTAATGGCGCGCTTGAGCATACTAACACTTTTGTTTTTTCTGATTAGGTCACCAATCAATCAATCAATGAATCAATCTTTATTTATATAGCGTCAATTCATAACAGGCGTTATCTCGAGACACTTTACAAAAGCAGGTAAAGGACCTTACTGTTTGTCTGTTAACATTAACAAAAGAGCAGGTAACAAGACCATGCTCATTGTTATGTTTACAAAAAGCAGGTAAAGGACCTTACTTATGGCTATATTACAAGAGACCAAAATATATTGGCATAATTTAAACAAAATAAAATCTACAAAAATTTACTTAAATCCGTTAAAACACATGAATACACTCGTAACACTTTAATGTGGGTCCCCACTAAAAATAACTAAAGATAGCATTACAATAATCAAAACCCTGTTGCAGGTTTGAATTGAGTTTAACTCGGCCGCGTCGAACAGTCAGTTTAACACTAATAAAGAAGAAAGGCGGTACAAACCAGCTCAGCCACGGTCAATAAGACCGCCACTCACCGTTAGCAGCTCACCTCAGCGGCCATGAAACAAAGTCACCACCCGCCCTCAGTCGTGGCAATGGCAAAACAGTCCGGGGACAAAACACAAAGGCAAAACAGGAGGGAAACATGGAGTCTCCCTCCGTATCCGTCCGCTCCCGCCGCTGATGCTAATCGTACCTGTGCTAGAACAGAATTAGCACTCGAGCTAACAAGCAGTAGCCGATGAGGTTACTTTCGCGTTCACACAAACATGAACTAAATAAAACTGGAAGCTGTTTTTCACCTCACTACATTCACTTTATCCAACACTTAAATCAGTTATTTAGCTCTTTAAGTCAAGTTCGTTAGTTATCTCCTCATGTTCACAGCAGTAGAGAAGACAGCTCAAGTCCCCTCCGCTTCTCTCTGCTTTTTCTTTGCCCCGCCCCTCGACCAATCACAAATTAAGAAACGTGATGTCTCTCTAAATTGACCTATGGGAGGACGGTAACAAGACTACATATAAACATAAACTAGACTGTCTTGCCTCCTGTTGAGGGATGTAAGATTCACACAAACTATAAAGTAACGTTAGTGGCTCTACTGAGCCATGAAAATACAAAAACTTTTGTAGAGCCTGTGGGGTTTGTATTTCTATGTATATTTTAACTTAACTTTACTTCATGTTAATTCTGGGATTTATCCCTGTGATACATTTGTTTCATGTGCATTTCACTTGATATTATTCTGTGCACAGGTCTGTCTAATTTAAAGTACTTTGAATTGCTTTTGTATGAAATGTGCTGCAATAGTAACCATATCTTTTATTGCTAATGTATTAATACATTTATGCTCAGGCAAGATAGTCACAGTGATTCATAATTTACACAGCAGTGAGCCTTTTTCAATTTATTATATGAACACGTTTTACATTAGCATAGCATTTTTATCGAATGGATTTTTAATTCATTCTATTCATTCAGTACAATCATCATTTATTTTTCATATTGAGTCTAAATTACACTTTTAATTTCCATAAATTCCTTTCAGCGTGCAATGAAGTCAATAAAGTTCAATTACAACATTTCTTTCTTCAATAAAACCTGTTAAACTAAATTACTTTCTCTAGATTGACTAATGATTCAATGAACAAAACACTTCAACCCTTTTTTATATAGATTATATGGATTAATGGAAGTTTGTGAATATAACCTCCCTTATACAAAAAAAAAAAAAAAAAATCACTTTTAAAATTCGAATTAGATTCCTGTTTGTGTTAAAACCACGTAATTATTTCAGGTCTGCCTCAGCAGTGTGCAGGGTCACTGGTCGTTGAGGAAGTCTTCTCCAAATTCCACCATCTTTCTCAGTGCGTACAGAATCAGGTCATCAATGGCTTCGATGGTTTGACCTTCTGAACTGTAGTTCTTCACCAGGAAGATGCAGTTTGGTTGAATGCCCAGCAATTCACTGTATTTGTCCACCTGAGATTTTAGGAAAGACATTTCAGTGAGTTAGTAAAGGCAGAGTGATGACAGGATGAGAGTGAATCCATTCAGATATCTAACAACAGAAACATACCTGTTCCTTTGTGTATGTGCTCTTGTAGGCGTAGGTTAAATCGTTTTTAACGTCTTCACAGGATTGATCAACTTTGGTGAGAATGGCCAGTTGGGGAATCCCTGCAAATTAAAAAAGGCATCATCAGGGTTAATAAGGACAATTTTCCAGTTTCATATTTTGATCATTAAATCCAAAATAAAACTGTAAATGGAGCATCATCTTTAATTACAGATTCTACACAAAGATGTAAACGGTCTGGATGGTGGGAAGGGGAAGTCTGTGTGGAAACCAAAAGCAAACCCCTCTTATCACATATAGGCTCCCATGGGAGGTATCCTGACAATGACTTAATTACAAACATATAATATATACGAGCAGAAAACTATAAATATAAATATAGAGGAAAGATTTAAACTAAAGGGACAAATATGGGTTCAAAGACGGTGTAGACAGAGTGATAACCACTGTGTTGTCTGCTCTTACCCATTCTACTCGCTGCAAGTCTGACCTCTCTCATCTTCGTCAAAACCTCCTGACTTATTACAGAGGCTGCATCAGTAGGAACAACACAAACCAGAACATGAGCTTTGTCTTGCAGAGACGGACTTGGGTTGTAGCCTTCGTGGCCCTTCTTCAGTTGTTGATGAGGTTTGAACTACAAGAAAAAGGGTCATTGAAATTTCATTGATTCGCGTTGAATCCAAATCAATAAAAATAAGACATGATTTTGTATGAGCATTGTTGGAGGTAGCCTGTTGTAAACTAATAAAATAAAGAAGTTGGACTTCAATTAACATACCTCGTATCCCTCTTTTACATGTCCACTCAGGGCCAGCTTGACGTCCTCTACCAGAACGCCCTGTTGTTTCTCAAAGCCCATGACGTCGTTGAAGACTAAGGAGTATTGGATCCCTTTGCCTTTGCGGATTCGGTAACTTTTGTACTGTGAAGTGAAAAAGTCTTGACATTAACATCTCAGTTGATACTGTGTTTTTTTTGTTGAAAGAATTATTTTTCTCAATATAAATATAACAAATGTTTGAAACATTTAAACTTTAAAAATGACACCAGAAGACATGATGAGGGCTACATGGTGCTGCAGTGTGTGTGGTTTGCATGTTCTCTCTGTGTGGGGTTTGCATGTTCTCTCTGTGCATGCAGGTTATCTCAGGGTACTCCGGCTTCCTCCCACAGTCCAAAGACATTCTTGTTAGATTAACAGGCGACTCTATCGTGACCATAGGTTTGAGTGTAGCTGCTTGTCTCTGTATGTCAGTGTCTATATTTAGAGCTGTACTACGCTCATGCTCGGGACTAAGTGTACGATTCATTGTTGATCATTTTTGTCTTACTTTAGAGGTCGTCATCAAGTAAAATAAAAGTTAAATAAAGACAGAATACATAAACAGAATACACTGTAGTGGTAAAGTCTGAAGTACATTATATAGTGTTTTTTTGTACCATGAATTTAACATCTAAAAGTATGTGCAACAGAGATAAACAATCCTCATTTTTATTTCTTCAATAGTTCTGCATTGCATATATATCTTTCATCATTATAACTCCACAGTTCACACTTATATTCTTACATTCAGGGTGAAGCTGCTCCCAGTAGTTGCATCCGTCAAAGCTCTGCCGGTAATTCTGCCTTGTAAAATGCTGTCAACAGAATTGATGAAACTGGATTTTCCAGCCCCGACCGGTCCGTGAAGCAGAATTCTGAGTTGTTTGACTTCTTCATTTTCAGGCTGGTAATTTTTCACAAAATCGAGATTTTCCTTGTAGTCCCTGTTTAAAAATGAAAAACCATAAATATGAAAGACTGTCTGAATTTTGATATGAATTTGAAACACTTTAATTGAAGCTGGTTCATCACATTCATCATCCAAATAAAAATATATGTATTTCGGAACACTGATGTTTAGTCACCACTGACTTTGTGTTTAGTTGTACTCACCCAGGCAACGCCCTCCAAAGACCTTTAGGGAAAATTACATGTGAAGAGAATCAAAAAGACAAATAATTTTAAAGAAAAATACGGCATGATTTTATGTTTGAATGTAATGATGTTCACCAAAACCGTCGGCCTGAGTTAATACTTCACCCCAGCACCCACATATTTTCTCTCTTGTCGTCTCCGGTTAAGACAAACACTTGTAACCAACATGGCAATTATTTTTGAATTTCAATCATTTAAAGAAAGAGCATAATAACTATATTTACCATTTTTATTTATAAAAAAAGTCCACAATTTAGAAAAATAAAACAAACACAGAGTTTAAGATTATCTTGGTGGTCTTTTTTGAACAATATGTAATTTACAAATTTAACACATTATTTTTAACACATTTTTAGCTGTAGTGAACTCTCATTACTGAAATGCATCACAATGGTTGTTTTTATAGATTGAATGAAAAAATACGTCATAAAAACGAAATGAATATTGATCTGATTTAAAGCCAAAAGAATGTCAGAACAGATAACATTATGCACCAAATGTAATAAGAGATTTGGAAAGTGACAAAGGTGCTGGATCAAATATCTCCTTACCTGCTCCCATGATGCCGCTTCTCAAATGTGATGGAGACGAGGAAGACGCTCTTTTATACAGTATGAACTGCACACTTTCAGTTTCAATATGACACAGTTATGTGACTTGTCAGTGTTTCCTTTATCAGATTTTCAACCTTCTGTTGTTACATTTAACTCACAAACAATCAAGGACTTCATAGATAAATATGATGCATAAATATAGTAAATAATACATAGTGTGCGGAAGAAAAGAAAATAATCAGAATCATGACATCATGGTCTTTTACTTTTACTTTTGTTCCTTGGTGTCTATCTCTGGTCACCCACCCACCCTGACAAGAAATCCCCTTTTTTAAAAGAAGTCTGACATGCTCATAAACACAGACATGAAGACGAAAGAAAACAACAACACAAATAAAAATGGTCTCCAGGTAAAATAAACAACAAAATACACAGCTATTTTAAAAGTATGCAAGGTGTGTTTTTTACTCATGTTTGTACACATCAACAGATATGTCTTAAAAAAGCTCACGTGTGTAAGAGCAAGCATGAGCATGTTCAAAAGGAGCGAGTTGACCAATAGGTTCAGTGAATTGAGCATGTGATTATCTGGAAGTTAAATAACGGTAAAAATGTCCTACATTTTTTATCTGACTAAACTGATAACAATGAGGACATGAGGTGGAAATAAGAACCCTTTGGGTGGCTGTGGAGACTTTCATTTTCAGAATGAGCACATTCTTCATGCCTGTCCAGTGACCAGGTTTCAATTTGTTCAGGCAGGACTGAGGTTTTTTTTTTTTTTTTCCTGTAAATCTAGACCTACATTCTGTCTTCTCTTCCAACCCAGTGGCCAGCTGTATTGCATTTACTGTTGTAGGAATTCATAGTTGAAAGGAAAGCCATTTCATGTAAAGTAATATCAATAATTGTGTATGTTCTTGAGCCCCAATGAACTGAAAATAGAAACTTGTTCACTGGACAGGCATGAGCAACGTGCTCATTCTGAAAGGGAAAGTCTGCACAGCCATAGTCTGCATATGGACAAAATGAACGAAGGGTTAAATTTCCTTCAAAGATTTACTGTCACGATTGCGAGTGGGAAACAGGAAGGGAGGACCCAAGTGCAGGAACAAAAATATTTATTAAACAAAAGGCAGAACGAAACACTAAAGACTAGACTTAAAACACAAAACAGGAAATAAACCAACAGGCAACATAGGAGGACACAGGGAAACACACTCAAGACTAAAGTAAACACAAGACTATGAAACACTAAAGCACACGAGGTAAACAATCAACACTAGGAAACAAATAACACTAAGGACAGAGTGAAAACTAAAACAACATGAAACAGATCCAAACCATGACATTAACTTCCCAGAAGAGAAGTAAACGATGCATGACAAACCAAAAACCTTACAACCTGCAAATGTGGACTATACCCAATCAACTCTTAGTTACGGCATAAAAGAACCCAAAAGCCTGACAGACTGTAATAATTGTTTGGCTAAACAAGGGTCAAAAGTTGGCTGGAGTCAAAACCAGAAGATTTGGTCTGAAAGGTCTGAAACAAACTGTATTCAAAACAAAATAAATCTACTTCTGAGAATAGATCATCAAACACATTATATTATGTTCAATATTGTTCTCTATAGCTGAGCAGCAAACTATGCCCTCTTGTGTTGAAGGTTTAGATCCAGCTTCTTCTTCTTTCAGAATATTTCAAGGAGGAAATAACATTTGTTCTTTCTCAGCACTTTAAAGAAGAACATACACAGTTATTGATATTACTTTACATGAAATGGCTTTCATTTCAACTATGAATTCCTACAACAGTAAATGCAATACAGCTGGCCACTGGGTTGGAAGAGAAGACAGAGTGTAGGTCTAGATTTACAGAAAAAAAAACAAAAAACCCTCAGTCCTGCCTGAACAAAATTGAAAATTGTTGTGATTCTGATTATTTTCTTTTCTTCCGCACACTATGTATTATTTACTTTATTTATGCATCATATTTATCTATGAAGTCCTTGATTGTTTGTGAGTTAAATGTAACAACAGAAGGTTGAAAATCTGATAAAGAAAACACTGACCAGTCACATAACTGTGTCATATTGAAACTGAAAGTGTGCAGTTCATACTGTATAAAAGAGGGTCTTCCTCGTCTCCATCACATTTGAGAAGCGCCATCATGGGAGCAGGTAAGGAGATATTTGATCCAGCACCTTTGTCCCTTTCCAAATCTCTTATTACATTTGGTGCATAATGTTATCTGTTCTGACATTCTTTTGGCTTTAAATCAGATCAATATTCATTTTGTTTTTTTGGCCTTTATGCCTTTATTATAGAGGGAGGAAAGTGGACAGAGTCGGAAATCAGGGAGAGAGAGTGGGGAGAGACATGCGGGAAATGGGCCACAGGCCGGACGCGAACCCGGGCCACCCGCGCGAGGACTGAGCCTCAATACATGGGATCGCACGCACTGCCGCTGCGACCCCATTCATTTCGTTTTTGTGACATATTTTTTCATTCAATCTATAAAAACAACTATTGTGATGCATTTCAGTAATGAGAGATCACTACAGCTAAAAATGTGTTAAAAATAATGTGTTAAATTTGTAAATTACATATTGTTTGAAAAAGACCACCAAGATAATCTTAAACACTGTGTTTGTTTTATTTTTCTAAATTGTGGACTTTTTTTATAAATAAAAATGGTATTGGTAAATCACCTTTTTCATGAAAATGACAATTGATAGGCCGATACTACATACAAAAAAAATAATGATAATGTAAGAGTGAAAATGGGTTCTGCACTTTGTAAAATATGGTTATTATGCTCTTTCTTTAAATGATTAAAATTCAAAAATAATTGCCATGTTGGTTACAAGTGTTTGTCCAGAACCTGTTCGGAGGTATTTCGCCTCAAGGGGCGCTGTTCAGGGAGGGACAGAGGATAGAAGGAAGGAGGAAGTGACTATACTAAAAGTTATGAGAAAGACCCAGAATATGTGATTCATTCATTCCTTCCTTTCTACACACCCACGTCGCTTACAATAATAATAAGTATCTATAAAACGCATTTAATGAAACCCAAAGACGCTTAACAAAAGTACAAAACGGGGTCCTTAACCGGAGACGACAAGAGAGAAAATATGTGGGTGCTGGGGTGAAGTATTAACTCAGGCCGACGGTTTTGGTGAACATCATTACATTAAATCATAAAACATAAAATCATGCCGTATTTTTGTTTCAAATTATTTGTCTTTTTGTTTCTCTTCACATGTAGTTTTCTTTAAAGCTCATTGGAGGGCGTTGCCTGGGTGAGTACAACTAAACACAAAGTCAGTGGTGACTAAACATCAGTGTTCCGAAATACATGTATTTTTATTTGGCTGATGAATGTGATGAACCAGCTTCAATAAAAGTGTTTCAAATTCATATCAAAATTCAGACAGTCTTTCATATTTATGGTTTTTCATTTTTAAACAGAAACTACAAGGAAAATCTCGATTTTGTGAAAAATTACCAGCCTGAAAATGAAGAAGTCAAACAACTCAGAATTCTGCTTTACGGACCGGTCGGGGCTGGAAAATCCAGTTTCATCAATTCTGTTGACAGCGTTTTACAATGCAGAATTACCGGCAGAGCTTTGACGGATGCAACTACTGGGAGCAGCTTCACCCTGAATGTAAGAATATAAGTGTGAACTGTGGAGTTATAATGATGAAAGATATCTATGCAATGCAGAACTATTGAAGAAATAAAAATGAGGATTGTTTATCTCTGTTGCACATACTTTTAGATGTTAAATTCATGGTACAAAAAAACACTATATAAAGTACTTCAGACTTTACCACTACAGTGTATTCTGTTTATGTATTCTGTCTTTATTTAACTTTTATTTTACTTGATGACGACCTCTGAAGTAAGACAAAAATGATCAACAATGAATCGTACACTTAGTCCCGAGCATAAGCGTAGTACAGCTCCAAATATAAACACTGACATACAGAGACAAGCAGCTACACTCAAACCTATGGTCACATTAGAGTCGCCTGTTAATCTAACAAGAATGTCTTTGGACTGTGGGAGGAAGCCGGAGTACCCTGAGATAACCTGCATGCACAGAGAGAACATGCAAACCCCACACAGAGAGGCAGCAGTACTACCTACTGCAGCACCATGTAGCCCTTATCATGTCTTCTGGTGTCATTTTTAAAGTTTAAATGTTTCAAACATTTGTTATATTTATATTGAGAAAAATAATTCTTTCAACAAAAAAAAACACAGTAGCAACTGAGATGTTAATGTCAAGACTTTTTCACTTCACAGTACAAAAGTTACCGAATCCGCAAAGGCCGAGGGAGCCAATACTCCTTAGTCTTCAACGACGTCATGGGCTTTGAGAAACAACAGGGCGTTCTTGTAGAGGACGTCAAGCTGGCCCTGAGGGGACATGTGAAAGAGGGATACGAGGTATTCTTTGTTATGATAGCTTACAACAGGCTACCTCCAACAATGCTCATTCAAAATCATGTCTTATTTGTATTGATTTGGATTCAACGCTAATCAATGAAATTTCAATGATCTATTTTCTTGTAGTTCAAACCTGATCAACAACTGAAGAATGGTGCTGAAGGCTACAACCCAAGTCCGTCTCTGCAAGACAAAGCTCATGTTCTGGTTTCTGTTGTTCCTACTGATGCAGCCTCTGTAATAAGTCCGGAGGTTTTGACGAAGATGAGAGAGGTCAGAGTTGCAGCAAGTAGAATGGGTAAGAGCAGACAACACAGTGGTTATCACTGTCTACACCATCTTTGAACCCATATTTGTCCCTTTAGTTTAAATCTTTCCTCTATATTTCATCGTTTTCTGCTCGTATGTGCACGTTTATAATTAAGTCATTGTCAGGATACCTCCCATGGGAGCCTGTATGTCATGCTTTGGTTTTGTCTCTGTGTTTCTTCTTGTTTTAGTTTTCATTCTGTCCTTAGTGTTACTTGTTTCCTAGTGTTGATTGTTTCCCTCGTGTGCTTTAATGTTTCATAGTCTTGTGTTTACTTTAGTCTTGAGTGTGTTTCCCTGTGTCCTCCTATGTTGCCTGTTAGTTTATTTCCTGTCTTGTGTTTTAAGTGTTGTCTTTAGTGTTTCCTGTTTTATTTTGTAGATCTGGTTTTGGTGGTGGTGTCAGTGTTGGGTTTTACTTTGTACTTGTCCTCAGTTGTTCTGGTCTTGTGTTCTTTGTTCCTTGTGTTTCCCGCCCTTGTGATTACCCTGATGTTCCTCACCTGTCTCGTTAGTCTCACCTGTGTCTGATTACCCCTTGTCTATTTAGTCTCTGTGTTTGCCTGAGTTTCTTGTCGGTTCATTGTCATTGTCTTTCATATGTCGTCGTCTTTGGTTGCTGCTTCTCCCTGCTCCCTGTGTTTTCGCCTCCTGGTTTTTGGATTTTTGGTTTTTCTAAGTAGGTTTTTGTTTTTGCCCTTTTTGTTAAAATAAATTATTGGTTATTCTGCACTTGGGTCCTCCTCTCCTGTTTCCTGCCTGCTACAACGTGACAGAATGAACCGACCAGTAATGGACCCAGCAGAAGATTTTGATTCTATGGACGGTGTTTCTGAAATACTTTACTTTCAAAATATTTTTCGTTTGGCCCGGAGCACTGCTTCTTTTGAGCAGTCTCCATGGACTGGCACCCGCCTGGCTATTTTTACTGGGAACCGCGGAGGCCAAAGGAAGAGAAGCTGCCATGGCTCCCGGTTGCCTAGCCCAGCAGTGACTCTACCTTTGTGCTCCACAAGGCCTCAATCCGAGCCTCGGCCCAAAGTAGAACTCAGGCCTCAGTCCAGGCTTCAACCTCATGGTGCCTCAGAGCCTCTGCTTCCTGTACCCGTTCCGGCAGAGCGCCGTCTGCTTCCTGTACCCGTTCCGGCAGAGCGCCGTCTGCTTCCTGTACCCGTTCCGGCAGAGCGCCGTCTGCTTCCTGTACCCGTTCCGGCAGAGCGCCGTCTGCTTCCTGTACCCGTTCCGGCAGAGCGCCGTCTGCTTCCTGTACCCGTTCCGGCAGAGCGCCGTCTGCTTCCTGTACCCGTTCCGGCAGAGCGCCGTCTGCTTCCTGTACCCGTTCCGGCAGAGCGCTGTCTGCTTCCTGTTCCTGCAGAACGCCGTCTGTCACCAGTCCCAGCAGAGCGTTGTCTGCTTCCTGTCCCTGTTCCAGCAGAGCGCTGTCCGTTTCCTGTCCCCGTGCCTGCTCAACGCCGTCTGCCACCAGCTTCGGCAGAGCGTTGTCAGATTCCTGTCCCCGTGCCTGTTCAACGCCGTCTGCCACCAGCTTCGGCAGAGCGTTGTCAGATTCCAGTCCCCGTGCCTGCCGTCCGCCGATGCCCGACGACGTCTCCTCGCTGGTTTGGCCAACACCCGACGATGTCTCCTCTGCGGTCCGGCTGACGCCTGAGCTTCCCTCGGCAGTCCGGCTGACGCAAAACAACGTTTCCTCGGCGGCCCAGTTGATGTCTGACGTCCTCCCGACGCCTGATGTCTCCTTCTCTGTGGTCTGGCCGACACCTGACGTCTTCTCCTCTTTGATCCGGCCGACACCTGACGTCTCCTCCTCGGCAGTCCAGCCGACGCCAGACGTTCCTTCGTCTGTGATCGGGCTGGCTCCTGGGCCCTTGGAGGAGGTCCTGCCCTTCACTGGCCGGTCACCCGGCTGCTCGCCTGAACTGTCTGCCATGTCTGATCGGCCACCTGGCCGCCCACCTGAACTCTCTTCCGTTCCTGCTCGGCCTCCTGGCCGTCCCCCAGAGCTCTCTCCCGTGCCTGCTCGGCCTCCTGGCCGGACTATTTAGTCTCTGTGTTTGCCTGAGTTTCTTGTCGGTTCATTGTCATTGTCTTTTGTATGTCGTGGTGTCTTTGGTTGCTGTCGGTTGTGTCTTGTGAAAGTGCCCTGATTTTTGGATTTGGATGTTCTTCGTTTTTGGATTTAGTTTTCTCCTCGTAAGTTTTTGTTTTATCTTTTGTTAATAAATTTTGTTATTCTGCACTTGGGTCCTCCTCCCTGTTTCCTGCCTGCTACATCGTGACACTGTATGTGATAAGAGGGGTTTCCTTTTAGTTTCCACACAGACTTCCCCTTCCCACCATCCAGACCGTTTACATCTTTGTGTAGAATCTGTAATTAAAGATGATGCTCCATTTACAGTTTTATTTTGGATTTAATGATCAAAATATGAAATTGGAAAATAGTCCTTATTAACCCTGATAATGCCTTTTTTAATTTGCAGGGATTCCCCAACTGGCCATTCTCACCAAAGTTGATCAATCCTGTGTATTCGTCATGTACGATTTAACCTATGCCTACAAGAGCACATACACGAAGGCACAGGTGTGTTTCTGTTGTTAGATATCTGAATGGATTCACTCTCATCCTGTCATCACTCTGCCTTTACTAACTCACTGAAATGTCTTTCCTAAAATCTCAGGTGGACAAATACAGTGAATTGCTGGGCATTCAATCAAACCGCATCTTCCTGGTGAAGAACTACAGTTCAGAAGGTCAAACCATCGAAGCCATTGATGACCTGATTCTGTACGCACTGAGAAAGATGGTGGAATTAGGAGAAGACTTCCTCAACGACCAGTGACCCTGCACACTGCTGAGGCAGACCTGAAATAATTACGTGGTTTTAACACAAACAGGAATCTAATTCGAATTTTAAATGTGATTTTATTTATTTATTTTTGTATAAGGGAGGTTATATTCACAAACTTCCAAGGGTTGAAGTGTTTTGTTCATTGAATCATTAGTCAATCTAGAGAGAGTAATTTAGCTTAACAGGTTTTATTGAAGAAAGAAATGTAATTTATTGACTTCATTGCACGCTGAAAGGAATTTATGGAAATTAAAAGTGTAATTGAATAATTTAGACTCAATATGAAAAGTAAATAATTGTACTGAATGAATAGAATGAAATAAAAATCCATTCAATAAAAATGCTGTAAAACGTGTTCATGTCTTGATATAATAAATTGAAAAAGGCTCACTGCTGTGTAAATTGTGACATCACTGTGACTATCTTGCCTGAGCATAAATGTATTAAAACATTAGCAATAAAAGATATGGTTACTTTTGCAGCACAATTCATACAAAAGCAATTCAAAGTACTTTAAATTAGACAGACCAGTGCACCGAATAATATCAAGTGAAATGCACATGAAACAAATGTATCACAGGGATAAATCCCTGAATTAACATGAAGTAAAGTTAAAATATACATAGAAATACAAACCCCACAGGCTCTACAAAAGTTTTTTGTAGTTTCATGGCTCAGTAGAGCCACTAACGTTACTTTATAGTTTGTGTGAATCTTACATCCCTCAACACGAGGCAAGACAGTCTAGCTTATGTTTATATGTAGTCTTGTTACCATCCTCCCATAGGTCAATTTAGAGAGACATCACGTTTCTTAATTTGTGATTGGTCGAGGGGCGGGGCAAAGAGAAAGCGGAGAGAAGCGGAGGGGACTTGAGCTGTGCTCTATACTGCTGTGAACATGAGGAGATAACTAACGAGCTTGACTTAAAGAGCTAAATAACTGATTTAAGTGTTGGATAAAGTGAATGTAGTGAGGTGTTGAACAGCTTCCAGTTTCCAGTGTGTCTGAAAAACGAGTCAACGGGTGTCAAAAAGTTTGAGAAAAATGTTTGTTTTGTTCCTTCTCTTTGTTCTCTCACTTTTTTTTTTCCCAAACTGCACATGTTCCAGATAAATAAATTGGATATTGGTGAAAAATAACAGAAATTTGGTTTAAAGCTGGAATTGGTGCTCGGTCCTGAGGCTAGACCAGGTGAGAACCACTGTGGTAGATGACTGAATCAGTAGGGAGTTACACACAAAGGCCTCCTCAGGACCGGTCTAGCCTCAGGACCGAGCACCAATTCCAGCTTTAAACCAAATTTCTGTTATTTTTCACCAATATCCAATTTATTTATCTGGAACATGTGCAGTTTGGGGGAAAAAAAGTGAGAGAACAAAGAGAAGGAACAAAACAAACATTTTTCTCAAACTTTTTGACACCCGTTGACTCGTTTTTCAGACACACATTTGTGACCCGCCAGCTGAGAACTCCTGATCTACCAGAAACATGAGACAATGCCTGGAAGTGTAATACTGATATATTTGAAGCTACCCAGCTATCGTTGGAGGTTTCCATCCAAGTGACGACATATCATAGTCTTTTGGAATTTATTCTCTGATTTAATGGCTTTATTGAAAGTTTAAGGAACAATTTTGTAATTGAATCAAGGAACTAATTAAAATATCTGGATCATATACACAAAGATGTTCTTTTAGGAATATCCCCATATTAAAACATTAAAGAAATGAATTAGTAAATGTGCATATGACTGGGGTTTGCAGGTTCTGTCTTCAGCAGAAAGTTATTTTAAGTAAAAGCACTCAGTAAATCTTAAACAGTGGGTCCTTCATCTCTGCCCTCCCTGTAGATCTACGCCGTCAACAGCAGGGGTCACTGTCGGCTTAACATTCCTCTTTAACAGAAGTCATGTGAGTTTATTCACATTCAGTCATGAAGCTAATAGAAGAACTCGTCTTCACGTCTCCTACAAAAGGCTTTGAGGAGAGTTTTGTCACTTCTTCTGTCCTTGAGCCTTTTTTAAGATTCAGATCTGTGTGAAACATTGTTCTCCTTTCACGTCATCACTGATGCAAGTCTTCTGAACTCTAACCATGAACGAGAAATGTAGTGACGCTCACACCTCTGTAAAACTTTTCATGCTGGAACGAACCACATTCAGACTCTTCTAAAACCCACTGCTGCTAGATTGAGAGGTTAAAAAGACGAGACTGTCAGAGAAAGATGGACAATAAGATTTGGGATTATATATGAAATTTAAAAAATCCCCAGTGAGCCAAGCTGTAGCTTCTTTAATGCTCATAATAACAGCACAAATCAAACATACTTCAAGTGCTGCAAGCTTACAAACATGCACACAGGTATTACATTATGTTTCAACCACAGTGCAGCATCAAATGACATCTCTGATTGTGTGAAAAACAGCCATGGGCGGAACAGACCTGAGAGGTTTTACTCCACAAACACGGTTTCATTGGAGAAACAGATCTAGACTATCAACACATCCATGTGTGTGCATACACGCACTAACTGTCCCCCCACGTGTCGCCCCACCCACGCACCATCACTCCATCACTACACACAGGGACAGGGACACACACAGACACAGAGTAATCTCTTAATCCCTCCAGCGAGTATCAGGACAGTTGTGTCGTGTCATGCAGAAGAGAGGGTCAGGCTGTTTTAGTAAAGGTGTGCGTCCTTCTTGGATTAAATGTTCTTCAGATAAAGCCAAAGGAAATAGATAAATGTGTTCAGGGCAGCTCTGTCTGTTTATTGTATTCACTGATTCTTGTCCTTGCTGTCTGCAGACCCTCATACAGCTCTCATTGCCAGTCCCTGCTGCAGGTTTGAGCACAAGGACTGCAGCTAAATTTAAGGAGGAGCGACGGCACATGTGGAGCCTGATATAGACTGTCACCATTCACCTGTCAGTCTTCAGCTTAGGATCTGGGCTCACATGGATTTCAGGCAGATGGTTGCTGGAAGATGGACAACATTTGTCAAAGGCAACGAGAAAAACAGTCCTGTCGATTACATGCATACTCTGGACGTCTTCTGGTGACATCACGCTCAGGGTCGATGATTTCCCCAAAGATCCCCAAAAATATATTTTTTTAAACAACGATGCAACAACTGGGACCGTCACGATTTTGACAGATAGAACATGTATGTACTCTAAACATCGTATTTTGGGCTAAAATGATTCAAAAAGGAGCAGCAACGTTAATGCTAGTGCGACTGCTAATGAGGCAGTCAGCTTATTAAATGGACAATTTGCTAGTAGACACATAAAATACAATCTTTCGCATGACGTTAATCTGGTAGATTTCCCTCCAGTCATAAAAACAGCTGAAAAAACAAGAAGTGAAATCTGAACTTGGGAACTTTCTTCAAGTTCTGCTGCCCCCTTCAGCTCTTACAACAAATGACTGCAAGATTTAAACTAAATAATGATTATAGGACTTTTGTTTTTACCAGCTCCTGACCTCAGCTGACCTCAGCAGGGAAACACAAAAGAATCATTGAATGTTACAGGAAGTTATGGATTTTCATCGCTCTATACCCTCAACTTTAATTTCAATCTTCCAAATAACCACGATAACTCCCTGCTAAGATATAAATTCTGGCATCTGTTTTTTTGACCTTTCACCCTGAGAGATTGTCAAAGGAGAAGTGCACTTGCTGATCACGCTATTTTTTTTATTTCATTTTCTGAAGATGTGTTTCACCGAAGTTGTTTTCTTCTCGTGCAGAGCGACTGTGTGTTCTCTCTGTGTGAGGAAGCAACAAAACATCAGGTTGTTAATATCGTGAAGGCAAAGAGTTTAGATGTTTTTTCACCATGGACTACAATGTTATATCTATTGTTACCACAGCAAACATTCTCTGCCTCATAATATTTACTGTCCACTCAGATAAAATACATTTTGCAGTTCAGTGTGAAATGTTTGCTTCGTACCAGCAGACATGTACGATTTCTTCAACATCTGCAGGGCTCCAAAAATGTACTTTAATTCCTTGTCAGGATGTCAAAGTCTTTGATACTTTTCTGAACCACGTGACCTACAACGATACAAGCTTTGTTACTTTAATGACTGACAAACCCAAGGTTTATAAATCCAGCAACGCTTTAAAAAAAGGCATTTGTCTCATCAGAAAGGTGCAGAAGCAGTCCCTAAAAAAAGTCTTAATTACATTTGCAATGTGTTGTATTTGTGCTGTTTAAAGAGTGTGAATGAATTTTTAAAAAAGAAAAACAAGAAATTACACAATATCAATGACTTTGACTTTTTGCTGCTGCGTTATCAAAACAGGTTTTGATTGGGGGTGTGATTAATTAGTAATTAATTTTAATTCATTTTTTTCCAGCTGAAGTTGAAGCCTGCAGCTCTCGTTAATAGGCCAGCTAATCCTGCTCTACAACCCAGATGTAAACAAGCCCAATGAACAGATCTCGTAAAGGAGCAGCGTGGTTTGGCATGTTGCATTTTACGAGCATCATTTTGAGGTTTAAAACTTTATATCCCAACAAACTTAATCCCTAATAAATCTTTTAGTTGAATTTCCTTCATGTACTGTTTCTGACCGAGCCAATCCAAGGCATGAACAGCCTCGCATCTGTATTCAAACATCCTGACGTGTGGCGAGGGTGAGCACCTGATGGTCCTTTCACAGTTCACTTATTTCCATCAGGACACCAGCTTGAATAATGGAGAGCATCTTATTACTTCATTAAGTATTTCATTGCTTGGTCTTGTGGGGTCTGGACATATTTAGTGTGTTATTATGCAGCGTTCATGCTCTGTAAGCAGAGATTGCATGTGCCCCTCTTGTAGCGAGCTGCTTGGCAGGGTTGCGATGAGACTTCAACCAAATCTTAGCTGGGGGCGATGAGATGCTAAAATAATAAAGTCTCTTCCTTGTTTCTCTTGTGCACTAAAACGTTTCGCTTAGCGGGATGCTTTATTTATGAAATGAGGGAACCTTACACCGTGGGCGGACTGTGGAGCGCCTCAGTCGGTGGAAGGCGAGGGGCAATCTGAGGAGGGATGAAAAGGGATCACAGCATCTTCCTAAGGTGAAAGAAATGGGACGTGGCCCAAAGCATTAAAGCTGTCCATAAAGAACAGCTAGCATCCACACGTTCCCCCTGGTTATAATTTAAGAAATCACCCACATGATGCAGGGAAACATATTTGAATTTTATGAGTGTGTGAGGGTGTGAGGGAGGACTAATTCCTGGATGATCATTTCAAACTCAATTTGCCCACGTTCTTCCAAATATCCCATAACGAAGTAATTACATCTAATCAGTTGTGTAACACAGTGTAAATCTGCTTTGACTCCTGCGCTGCATTCAAATGAGGAAAACAATGTTTGTCTTTGAGTTGTTGGAAAATCCAAACACGTGTTCACTACAAACTGTGAATGAGGAGGTTCAACTGAACTAAATGAGCATATCATGACACAATGTTACAGAGCACACAGAACTGAGCTGTGTGTGTGTGTGTGTGTGTGTGTTTCTCTCTGTACACAGAAATCAAAGGGTCTTTGAGGCGGTGCAACTGCGTCTGCATCGAGGCCTTCGGTTCTGTAAGCCTGTTGTGTTGCCATGGAAACGCCTGTTGAACGAGGGTTGTATGAATCTTTCAGATACCCCCCTTTTTTTACTCTCTCTCTCTCTCTCTCTCTCTCTCTCTCCAACCACTTGGGATCTTTTCATAACACTCACAACATACAAAACTTCCCGTTGGCAGGGAGGGGAGAAAATTGGTCAAAGTGCCTTCACAGTTTATCAGAACAGGGACTCGGTGTGTTTTCTCAGCAGAGAGGATGTCAGACAGAACGGCTCTGATTAAAACAAAAGCTACACGTGCAGACACGTACAGTCGCCACATAACTGCAAAGAGGCCAGGCCAACAGTATGCATGCTAAAAAGATGTTTGTTCACAGCTGAAGGGGCAGCAGCAGCTCAGACACAAGCTTGTCCTTTTTCTGTCTCTGTCTCTCTCTCTCTCTCCCGTCCGTGAGCACCGGGTTAATAACAAGACTGTCCACAAATGTGCTCTCCTTTATCTTGTGTCCTTGTGGCAAGACAATAAGCCAGAATGTGCAGCTGACCAAATGATCTCGAGAAATCGGTCTCTTATTGCTTTGCACTCTCCAATTATTAAGTTTATCATTTGGCTGTGAGAAACTTTAGCCCATGGACAGATTAAATCCATCCCATGTGGACTATTATTTGCAGTATCTTGAAGAAGAAATGAAATTTTATGAGGGCTTGGAGAAGCTGCTTAGAGGTATGATTGTGAAGGGAATACAGACACAATTTCAAATCAATATTTCAGCTCTGACGGGGTTGAAGGTGGGAGACGATGAAACAAACAGCGGAGGCCCCCAAGGTTCTCATGAGCTGCACGTATGACGCTGCCATTGCTGCCTGACACTTCGGGCTGTTGCACCTTTAGCATGAATGATTCATCCTCTTCAGCTTTTATGTGACTTGGAGGGGAGACAAAATGTTCTGGCTCATCAGTGCTACATCCCAGCATGCTTTAGTAATGATGGTGTAAGGACGCTGTGCTAGATTTTAAACAGGAGCCTTTATCCTGATCAAGCCCTCTCTCTCTGTCTCTGTCTTCTGACACCAACTTATTTCTTTATAAAGCCAAAGTCAGGCTGCCTAACACCGGAAAATAATAAAAAGTATATTTAGTTTCAACTGGACTTGGTTGAAAACAGAATAGAGCTATAGAGCATAGAGCTTTCTCTACTGTCGGTCCCAAACTATGGAACGACCTCCCACTGCACATAGGACACGCCCCCTCACTGTCCATTTTTAAAACTCATCTTAAAACCCATTTTTATTCTTTGGCTTTCAACCCAGCATGAGACTCTGTTCCTGTGTTAGTGTTTTATTGTTTTAACCCTGTTATTGTTCTACTTATGTTTTGTGCTCTTCCTGTATGTACAGCACTTTGTCCCAGCTACGGCTGTTTAAAGTGCTTTATAAATAAAGTTCAGTTGAGTAAAATCTTCCTCTCCCAGTTCAACTCTAAACTAGTGGACGGAGCAGACATCGTGATAATGAGTCAAATGTGTCGTTAAAGGTTAAACAGGCATCTTTCTCTGCAATATTCAGATTTGAAAATTAAAACAGATACCTGTATCGTTTCAGATGATTGAAGAGTGTGTGTTTCATCTTCAAATACGCAATGATGTCACACTTCATCAAAACTTGAGCTGTAGAAAAAGTCCCTGTTAGCTTTCGGTACGTGGTGGTGACGTGTAGAAGTTACAGCTGGCGCGCGGTCATGTGACTGTGTGCATGTGACCGGTCGATCTCCACGCATTTAATGACATTTAATAGTATCAGATTATCAATAAAATAACTGTAAAACCAGTGGAGATGCACAGCCCTGTTGTTTTTTTTTTTTTCATTATTATTGTAAATGACTGCGTGAACTTGGTTTGAGTGCTAAGACATAAATGTTTCCGTATGTTTGGGTCTATGTTTACAAATGTGTCTATGTTGAATCTCACTCTGTACAGAAATGGTCTCAGTTACAACAAAAGACAATGAAGTTTACTTGACAACGCCAAAAAGTAGCAGCGTGGTGTGTGATGTAATCTTGACATGTGCAGCCTGCTCTGTGTTTCAGCGATATAAATCATGCTGCCTTAAGCTACAGAGTCATGAGTTTGCACATATTGTGTCTTTCTACCACAGCCAACAGCAGCAGAGTCTTACAGCAGATTGTGTGTAATGAGGGCTCTCTTATGTTGACAGTGCTGTGTTGTTTATACACATTGTGGTGTTTACTCCATTTTTCCAGCAGTGTGTAGAAGCATGGAGTAAAGATCATGCAGACCTGCCAGTGAACAGCTGTGCATGAATATGTTCAGCTGTCACAGAAAAAGTGGCATATCACTGTATTTCTATATCTGACTGAGATGGGCGATCGCATCCTTTAATCGAAGCCTTCAGAACGGTTTTTTTCCACTTTCTTCTCGGCTGAATATTTAAGAGCAAAAGGCAGGTCCAGGTATTTTTTCCCTCCGATCTCCTGACCTGCAGGGCTGACATGCTTTCAGATGTTTTTAAGATGAAATGTGAGATGTTTACCAAACCCCTTCAGCTCACCCAGCACTGTGCCCTGCCCACCACGCAGATCATTCAGGGAAATTCAATTTCCCTTTCATCAGAAAAAGCCAGAATTCATTTAATAGGAGGACTGCAGTCAGTGGAGGAGACACTTGAAGATCAAACTCTGCTGCTAACAGCCTTTCCTCTTTTTTTTCTTTGGTGGGTTTTCATACGGTATGGTACTGCCTCAAGAGTTGTGGCATTTCAAAGTGGAAGGCATCTGCTTGGGTTTAACAATACCAATGATATTACAGATTTTTTAAAGTAAGAGACAAACATTTATTTCAAGTGGCTCTGCTGTAACGCTGACCAGGAACCAGATGACTGAAAGTGTGTTATGTAAAGCCGGACCCACGCTAACCGATTCATAAAATCTTCACAGGAGATGAAAATACGAGACTACACACATGACAGCTAATAATTACAGATTCGGTCCTGGTGTGTGCAGAGCCATATGACCGAAAAAGTTCACGTATTCATTCACCAACGACCTCGACTCTAAAAAAAAAGAATTTTGCTAAATCCTTTCAGTGTAAACAAACAAACAAGATTTTGGACAAAAATTCAAAAGGCAACAAAGTGGTGAAGACAGCATGAACATGGCGTGAGCGTGTGGTGTGCACTGGAGGTGATAAAAATTGCATGAGCTGCAGTTGTTCCTTCTTCGGTCTGCTCACTTCCCAAACTGACTGTCGTAGGAATCCAAAGAGTGGGTGCTCGGCTGTTCCCCACAAACACACATCAGACTGTAAATACTGAACATGTTTGCAAAATGAAGAAGTGGGATCACTCTCAACATACCTCAAACCACGGAGAAGTCTGTCAGGAGCGACATCAAGGAATCTGAAGTCAAAGTTGAAATTCTTGCAGTGTGGACGCCGCTGTAGACTGACAAAGCAGGAATTGTTTTAATGTAACAAACTTTAAAGTGTGTATTAATTTCAGACTGAGAAGTCCTTCTCTCCTTCTCTGCTACTTAAGTCTCACGGTTATGGAGTTAGATCAGTCTCAATAATCAGGAATACACACAGAAGGTTCAAGGTTCACTTTATTGTCAATTCCAAAACATGTCAGACATACAGTGAAATCAAAATTTCATTTCCCCCCTCCCCACGGTGCAATGTCTATAAATAAGGTACGGTAAAATATGAAATAAAACGAGGTAAAATAAGATAAATAATATTTACACTGATAAAATGTAAATGAGCAAAAAGTACAAAGTTAAATAAAATGGAATCTAAAACAAGATTAGAAAAAAGGTGAAAACTTGTGTAAGGATTTCGTTTATTTTTCTAAATGACTGTGGAAAAAAATATTTTTCAATGCACAAATATTTTATCATTGTATGTACATGTTAAACAAATCCACTAAAAAAAACCCCATTCACACGTATTTTGATTCACATATAAAGAAGAAACATTTGTATGAATCAGAAACATGTTTGTGAATCTCATTTTTGTTTTTTACGTACATTGATAAATATTTGTTCATATATAAAATCACTGAATA
>NC_136707.1:21967132-22137132 GCF_947650265.1 Symphodus melops | reverse complement strand
GCGGTGTGTGACCAGCAGAACACAACAGAAGAAGAATACTCCACGAGTACAACAGGCGAGCTGGGTGGGAGCGGAGTGACTCCTCCCCCTCTCGTGGATGCATTTTAATGTAAAGGGAGCAGTGACGGGGTGTAATGCACAGGAGCATTACGAGCTTTAAAAGTGCATTCGAGCGAACCTGACTCATGACTCATCACATTTTTTGAAGCTCAGCGCCACGGGCCACGCCGCTGCATTCGACGAGTTGTTACTGTGAATATGTTGTGTGGGTGATCGTTTGTTGTAATCTTTAACTGGCTCCGTCTTCTCTGCCTTTTTGCAGCTGTAACTTCAGATTTCATCAACTCACCTGAGGGGTTGTTTCACAATGATTTCAAGTCTGTTTGAGTATCATCTCATCACGACTGCGGCGGAGCACATAAATACGCAGCGCCTCTCCGATGCTGCATTCAGAGTGAAGTTTTATCAAAGTGTGTTCGTCGTGGGTATTTTCTGTCCTCCGTATTAACCTTCATAAAACCCGACTGACACCCTCTAACACGAACAAACAGGAAGTGGTCAGATCGATGTGGACATACAGAAGAACGAGGGATCATTACTCCCATCAATGAAGCAGTCACCACTGATTTAGAAAATCAGGCCATAGCCAACAGAATCCCTGCTGTACAGAATTAGAGCTTCTTGGTTTTTCTGCATATTTATTTCTTTTTAAAATAGGAGCCTGCGAAACTTCTTCCACCGATGATAGTTTTTCTCTCCACATGGTGGCTGAGCCCACAGTTTTAGATCCTTCAACATCACAGCGTTTTAAGCTTTAAACAGAAAAAGGCAACTAATCAGTGCCTGCAATCTAAATCCTATCTCTGTTGTTTAATTGATGCCATCTCTGAAATACAGAAATGAATTCAAATGCAACGTCCTGTATGTGTGCATAAACAACTTTGATTACAGCAGATCTGTTTGTTTTTCTGTGCGTGCATACAGAGCACAGAGGAAGCCATCAAAGCTCGGCAGTTCGCTGCTGCAGTGACTCGACGCCACACTATTCCTATCATCAGCTCCTGCTGTGCACGAATTGTTTTGCTTTTTTTGCTGTTCCACTTGCATGGGCGGATGCCTGATTGGTAGCTTGGCCCTAAAAATGTGAGGCTCAGATGCTTCCTCATTTATTTAAGTAAGGTCAGTGTGGAAAGCCAAACGCTGAGGACTCCAGCACAAACATGCAGGTCATTTCTGTCCCCCATCCTGCACAGCTGGGACTTTTGAGAAGTGACTGATTGAGCCTTATTAAACCTGACATAACTTTAAATGTTTACAGACAGTGATGGCTCAATCATCAGAGTTTAATACCACTGATTCAGTCAGCAATATTCACTAAAACATCAGTTATTTAACCATTTCAAATGTCTGCGTTAAAGTGGGGCCAGTGTCTCCATATAAAAAAAGAAACAACAATCAATCCAAAGAGCTTCTTCTCTGTTCATGGCTGAGCTCTGCGGGACGTTCGGATGTCTTTGTTGTACAAACAGGAAGCTGTTTCTGCACCTTTAGGAGGTGCTTTGAGAGTCTCCCCTGGAGCACAATACAGCAACACGTTTATTTGCTGTGGCCGACTTTTAGGCTACAAAGAGTGCTGCGAGCTCTCCTCTGGACAACACTGAATCTGACAGAGAGAGAGGGGGGGGGGGGGGGGGGGTGTCCGGGGGATAGATGAGCTCATGGACGGATGTGTGTGTGTGTGTGTGTGATGTGTGGAGTGAAGCTGTTTCACCTGAACCCGTCTGACAGCTGCAGCGAGCTGTCAGCCTGCAGCGCTGTGCACGGCGGGGTGAAGATAAAACCCCACCAAGTCTCGATAAATATCTCGTCACGGAACTTTCCTGATGTTTCTCAAAAGTCAGAGAAAAGGATGCTTACTTGGAAGTCCTAACGAAAGCAGCAGAGCTATCCATTGAGTGAAATACAACTTTATTATCCTGCAGCTCCACAGAAGCTTTCTGTTCAGGTTCATTTCTCTTTTTTTAAAGACACCCACGTAAGATCCAACGGGGCGAAATTTTGTGAAAAACAGCCTCAATAAAACTTCCCAATGACTTTCAGAACAATCACGAGCTCTCTCAGCAACAACATGAGGATGTGTAAGGATAAAAGATGAAAGCGTAAACATTTACAACATCTTTTTCTCATTTTAATCAAACCTTTTTTTTTTTGCTGAAAATCCCACTTAGCACTGCACTCGAGGGAAATCCAGAGGCAGGAGTTACTGTTTGCACCCGGTGTGGATAAAGGATTTCGGGCCGGGGGCCGTGGAGCTCCTGAGGTGTTTCTGCAGGTGGGACGGGGGGGGGGGGGGGGGGGGGGGGGGGGGGGAGGCAAACTGGGTCAGAGAACAAAGGAATGGGAGGTGCTGTGGTTTTTATGAAAGTTGCAGATGTTGCTCATCTCCCGTGAGCGCGATGAGATATTGAAGATCTGGCATCAAATCTGTTCTCTTAATAACGCTTCTTTTAGGACGTTATCGCTGGCCTGCACGGCTGTGGAGAAACAGTACGTCGTACATGCAGACTGAAAACACACTCAGCTCCTATCATGGAACGTTTTCCACCCTGTGATTATTTCTCACTGTGACACATCGACAGAGCATCTCAGACTCTGGCCTGTTTCTCCCTCTGCTCCCTCCTGCTGCTTTTTCTTCCTGCTTACAGTATCTTGATTGGAGATAACTAAGGACAAGTGTGATTTGTCGAGCTCCAGCCTGTTCACCATGCATTAATCTCACTTTGCACTGTTCCAGTGTGCTTCATCTCCACTCTCCCAGTAATGGGAAGGACAGAGAGTGAAGACAGAGGTTCAATGTTGTTTAAAAAAGAGCAGATGTGAACGAGTTCAACTGTTTCAAAGAGTGTTCGGTGCACACTCCTGAGCTTCCTGAATAATTGACTGGGTGCTGAAATAGCTGCTTGTCTCAGGTGGTGGCACATACATCGAGGTCCGACAAAAAACACGCACAGGGACGGCAGGGAGCTGATTTAATTGGTTGATCCTGCATCGTCTTTCTCTCCTGATTTGACTGGTCATCTTTAACTTTTCTCACTCTTATAGTTCGTTCATTTTTCACACTCGTCCTCCTTTTGAAATTTGCACTTTTCTTGTATTCACCCTCGCATCTTTCTTTTATACTCTCGTCCTTGCTCTTTTTTTCTTTTTCTTTTGTCCCATGCAGTTTTTCCCACCTTGCTTCCTTAACACTAACCCTATCTGGTCTCTCAACCATTAATAATGCAACAAAGCTCGGGTTCTTCGGAGCTCATTTTAAAGCGTTTGTTTTTGTATTAGCGTCTGAAACGAGAGCCTGCCTGATGTGATCTTATAACCATGTGATGCTTGATAGTGTTCAGAGACCATTCGCTTTGAGCTTTGCCTGTTCAAACTACACGGTTAAGTTTACAGGAAGGCTGAATATTTTTGCTTTGTGTTTGTGTTTTAATGGAATATTTAAAGACAGTTACAGCATAGATGAAAAGTCTTTTAGTCGCTGCAGGCTTCTACTGAAGAACCATTTTTTACACAAAGAGGAGGAGGATTGATTTCATGTTGCTATGTGATGCACAGGATCACAAGGTGAGGGGGGGTTTTTTTTTCTATGAAGGTGGAGTCTACAAGTTATTCAAGCCTCAACTGTTCTCTTGAAAATCAGATTTTTGCTGTACGTGCACGGCTCACCTGCTGCGACTGGAGCGCTCGACGAGAGCTGCAACTTTGATTAAAAATCATAAAAAAAACAAAACATTCAAAACAGCTTCAACACCTGCAGCTGTGGAATACGTGACAGTGATAAAAAAAACAAGACATTTTATTCAAAACTGTTTCTTTCCGTTTTAAAAAACGGCTCCACTCGACACATAAACCAGGCTTCTGTTGATAAAAGATCCAATATTTGATTTGATCAGATATCAAAGACAAAGCCGATGAAAATCAGAAAGCTAAAATTTAAAGGGGAAAGAGAGATGAACTCACTTTCTGCAAAGGATGCAAACCCATGTAAGAGCATGATTGTTAACTGCTTCGACCGCAGTAAAGATGCTCGTTAGCTCTCGTGCTCCGATTAGAAACACGAACCAACCGATCACAACCTGATCTGATCCCTTCATCTCTTTGGATCATGGAGATATAATGAGAGGAAACAGAGCGCTGGCTCTGACGTGCAGGCTGACGTTTGAAGAGGCCCTGCAGCTCCTCTTTGTCACAGAAGACGTTTTGACACCTCACAACAGGAGACGACGGATCCAAACAGAAGGATTAAAGATTGAGCTGCAGTTTCGGGGGTCTCGTATTGTTCATGCTGGCTCACTGTCACGCTGGATAACAGGAAACACTCGAGCAGAACAGAGCTTGTGTTCATGTTATTAGCGCTGTGACAAGCTGAAATGGCGGCTGAGGGGGAAACCGACCCCGCACCGTTTTTAATGACACACAGCCGGCGGGAAGGACAGCGTACGAATAAAACCATCATGAGTTTAAGTTTTAACTTTCATGATCACTTTCTGAGTCAATCTGCAAAAAAGCTCGAGGCAAAAGCCTCGATTTAAAATCAGAATCTATTTACTATTCAAAAGCAGATTCAGAGTAGACAGATTAACAAATCGATTAAACAAATGATCAATATTTGGTCTCATCAACTTCGAACGCATGCAGAATAGGACGCAGAAATGTTTCAACACATTCTGAATCTCGCCCTCGCTGCCCTCGCCACAGCGTTACCGTCGTCAGTTACTGAGGTCAGAGTGCATGAAATCGGTCCAGGCACGCTGAGAGCGCCCTCTGCTGGATCAAACTGAAAACAGCCTGGTGTACAGCGGACCAGGTCGTCGAGTTTCTACTTTAAACTTGTTCGAAAAACTTAAGTTTTAAAAAGGCAGAAGTGGCACTGAGCTCTCCTTCAGGTATGTTGGTGTATGGTCTTTGTTTTCACACCTGCTACTTTGTGTTGGTATGTTCTCAGTCTGTTTACACGAGTGGGAGGAAGTCACTGCAAGCTGCATGCAATTGTGTTGCCTTCATCTTCTCTGACTTCATGTTGCAGCAGTTGGCGAGTGTTCCTGTTGTCGTTCATACCTCCTCCTTGTCTTCTCAAACACATCTGGAGGAACTGTCTGCATGTAAATGACACCTTCAGGGTGGACACTGAGGACACACTGGACTTCTTTTAGCTATAACACAAGTCCTGACTGTGTCCTAGTCACACACACATGCACACACACACAGAAAGTGAGAGAGAAGGATGGTGCAGACAGTGTCCTCTTAGATCATCCAGACATCAATGGCTTGTCATACAGCAGCCCCTTCAGTCAGCCCACTGAGGACGAGGAAGTCACTGAAGTATTTCCAGCAGCAGTCGAAGACAATGACACCCAGCCCTCCTCACAACAGAGAGGGAAGACACACACACACACACACACACACACACACACACACACACACACACACACACACATCGAATACACACACATACACGATGACTCATTTTTTAAGTAGAAGGTCTCCCTTTAAGTTCACTCCTCACACTGCAGGATACACGTTGCTGCACCCAGGTAGGAATAACAAGCACTGAGGTTCAGAGGAGAAGAAGAAGATATCGTCTTACAGACAGCCAAAGAGGGAAGGAGTTCCCGAAAAGTTCTCCCACCTTAAAAAATATATTTAAGAATGAAGATACCACCACAACACACAGAGACTTCTGCAGCATACACCGAAAAAAAAAAAAACCCCTCTGTCTCTTCAAGTCGAGTTTTTTTTTTTTATCCTGTCGATGTTTCTCTGAAAGAGACTGACTGAGCATTTCCAATGACAGCATGGGCTTTAAATTCTTCTGCTGAATTTTAACTGCCTTGGATAAAAAGCACCGGTTAAAGAAAGGTCAAAACTATGCATCTGTTTATTTAAAGGCTGAGCTGCTGGTTTGTTTTTCATCACTGTGATCAGTTAAAGGGAAAGCACAAAAGCAACGACACCATGCAGTGCAAACTTTAGTGGTGTTAGCTTAAAATCGAAATAATAGTTGGATGCTAAACCACAAGGAGAAACCAGCAGAAAGAGACGTCATTTCATTTAAATTATATTAAATAATAATTTGACAATAATTGATGAGTCCGTCACAGGGAAGCATCAAATATTGAAATGACTGAAAATTCCCATTCCTACTTTAAATTGCATATTTTCTGCAACCAACAATTCACACTCATACTCACCATTAGGGACGGGCACAAGCCGACATTCAGAACCTCTAACTGCCCATAGTAATTATTTCCATTATTTTCAGGGCAGAGTCACGTGACGACACGTCCAATCGATAATTGATATCGGAGCTTGAAAAAGGCCCAAAATGATCGATTTGTTATTGCAGGAGTTGCTGATTCATGTCTTCAGATTAATAAATGAAGTGCTTGATCACTGCAGCTCAGTTTGGTTAGCAGACCATGACGGCACATTTCGGATTAACCTGCTTAACGCCGGCACACCTCATAAAGCAGAGTGCGTGTGGACCATCATTTGACCCCGTTACAAACCGTCACAGCCGTCTGCAGACGCACTGTTTTATCGAGAGGACGCCACAGGATTGAAGCTTACTCTGTAATCTCCTGTTTTTATTTGTATTTTTAGATAACACTTTTTTTTTTAATGATGAGAATAATAAAAAAACAATCTCCGGCTGTTGTACAAAACAAAGGACAGAATGTGTGTGGACTGCGGTGATCCTGCTGATCCTGTAATATGACACATCTAAACCTCGTCCGACAAAGCCGATTGGTGAAGCTGCTGTGATAGCAATATGTGCCGCCAAACCAACTCACATCAACAACGCCGCTCTCTCTCTCTTCAGCAGACAAAACCGAAACCTTGAATCGCCTGATGTTATAAACAGACCTCTTTTCTCTGACCTGGTTATTTCAGTCTATTCACAGACGAGCTCTCTGTGTTTTTTTGTTTTTACTGTGCAGGTACATCGCTTCATGCTTCAGTAAAACTCCATCACATGATAGTGGAGAGTTGTGAAAGGGCTATTTCTGTTTGTGACGAGCTGTTTTAGCAACATGCTGACGCATGAAGCTAATTTTGATTTGAAATAAAGAATGATCCTTTTGTACAAGATCGTGCGTCAATATCACCCTGAAAAGTTGTTTTAAAAGCTGCTTTGTCCAATAATAACTTCTTCAGGCTCAGTGTTTAGAATGACGCACCTTCAGTCCTCGCCACAACAGCACACTAACGCTAACACGTCGCTGCACGCTATCTCCCACACGCCTCATACAAACGAAAGAACAGAAAAGAATCACACTAAATTATAACCAAACATGCTTTTCTTTCTTAGTACATTACAAAAACAGATATTGACACATGTGGGGAAAGATCGTTGATATATTGACAATTTAAAATTGATAAGACAGAAAAAATGTTCAGACTCAGACAGGCCACCCAGGTATGTTTACATCTGCTCAATAAACTATTTGCAAATCCAAATATAACTGTAAATTATCACTATCCACAGACCGGCGTCCAGAACACTAACCCAAGACATGGTTCAGGGATTTAGGAGCCAACTGAGCTCACGGTGTGCAAAACAAAAACAGGAGCACAATCAGCAAAATGCATCACGTAAAAAGGCGCCAACTTGTGACGCTCCAAATCCTAAAAACCTGATAAGAAGATGCCAGGAAAGCATTTCAGGCCCTCCACGCCCACATGGATTCGTGCAGCAATGTTTTAGGACTTCAAGCTGATGATTAACATGTTAGTGCTAAATGCTCACATTGAATTGGTAATTCACTTGAATTAACTTGATATTTTTTATTATAAATATAAATTATGTAATCAAAGAAATGTTCCAAAAATGATTTGCTCTTGCGGTCCATAATAGAACTATAAAAGACAGAAAATCGTTCTCGGCAGGTCAGACCAGGTAAAAAATGGGAAAATGCCATAAAAATTGCAGTCGGTACATCTCTAGTCTGAATGCATCAACGCTGTAAAATGTTCAATATCAAAACTTTGAAAGGAGGAAACTTGGAGTCAAAGAACAGTGCAACACAAACAGTGGAAATTAATCGTGAAAGTCAAAAAGGGCAAACATGCAACATGATTTCATAAAATGTGGAGGCTTATCGGCTCAAAAACACGACCCGACTTAATGAGAGAGTGACAAAGGGAAACGTCATTTAGATGATAACGAGGCAGGTGGTGAAACACAGATCTGCGTCTGTGAGTGCAACATTAATCACTCCCTCCAATAATGTGTCATTCAGCCGCACTCACACCAGGCAAGCGTTCACATGATTGCATCAGGTTGGAAAAAAGTTAAAGAGTTAAAGAGACGGAGGGAAGGAGCGCAGTGGTGAATGATGAAAACACTGACGGGCAGAGTGTGTGAACGTTTACAGCTGTGTGTGTGTGTGTGTGTGTGTGTGCGCACATGTTCAAATGTGGGTAAAATTAGGAATTAGAGCAGGGGAGAGAGGAGAAGGTCTGCGTTCAGTGTGGGTCAGCTCGCTCTGCACAGCCTCCCTCCCCCCTCTCCTCCGAGACTGCTGTGAAAGAATATGTGATGCAGATGCAGGGAGTGAGGAGAGAGGCTGAGAGGACAAAAAGAATGCTTTATCACTGTGCCATTCACAGCCACTGGCTGTTATTTTAGTGCCAACAGTCTCAACAAATTCTATTCAAAACACACAGTTTTGAGTGAGGGAGGGGGGGAGAGCAAGACCAAAAAAACGTAAAACAGCAAAGAATGGAGCTGGCATGTGATAAGGAGGATTTGGTTGCAGTTTATTCTGCAGACGGTAAGATTTTTACATTTCATGTCCCTTTTAGCAGCTGACATAAACACAAGGAGAGAAATGGCACTACATCAATGTTTCACTGCATGTGGGAAACTCACAAAATGGAAATAGGGAAAACAAATAGTGTCCAAACAAAGTTCATCAAAATCCAACAGAAACTCCACAAGGAGCAAAACGAGGTAAACAACAACGAACTGACGCAGAGGGGAAGAAACACTGAGACTAAATAGACACGGGGGTAATCAGACACAGGTGAGACTAATGACACAGGTGAACACAATGAGGGAGGGAAACTCAGACAGGGATTAAGACAACACAGAGGACTACAAACGTAAAGCAAAGGAAGACTAAAGGAACAGAGAAGACGAGAGAATAAAACAGGAAACACTAAAGACTAAATAAGTAAACAATCAACACATGAACACGACACTAGGAAACATTAAAACACAGAATAACTAAGGAAAACTTAGAACTAAAACAAGATGAAATACAAAACTAGACAACAACCATGATGTGTAAATCATACAATTATCTTATTGTGTTTTAGTAACTAAACTTTGCACGTTTAGACAACACGCTCCATCCTTCACTTATGGTGGAGTTTAGGTTAAGCTTAAAGGGATTCTTCACCCATTTACATGAAGCTATGTATCATTAGAAAGAAAAATTTGAAAAATATGTTTTTCTTTGCTTGAAAGTTTTCTTCATGTGATGCAAAAAGCGTCATATTGCATCACATGAAGAAAACTTCCAGGCAAAGAAAAACATATTTTTCTCGTCTCAGGGCAAAATGAGAGCTGGATTCACGACCATTCAACACTGCTACCATGTTTCTAACGATACACAGCTTCATGTAAATGGGTGAAGTATCCCTTTAAGGATTTCTGTATTATGTTAACTTGTATTCTGGACTTACATATGACACCACACACAGTGGTTGAAAGTGTCGTGATAGAATATTAGGCCTCTTTCTGCTTATACTCAATTTGTTTACTGCAATAAAGTGTTGTTGAATAAATTAGATAAGGAAAGGTTTTATATCCACAGTATGAATGATTTTTGCTTAAGTTAATATCATACCAGTTATTTTATCATGTTTTATTCAAGGTTTGTGTGTGTTAATAAGATTGTCTGACTTCAGTACATGAAGGTGTTTGGCTAAAGAGGGCTTGTAGGAGTGAGTGCACATTCATGTGTTTGATGTGGCCCTTCAGTCAATCACTCACCAGTTCAAACACAGGTTTAGTTTAAAGCCCTGAATAGTTAATCACTCACCCACTTTTATATAGGTTCAATGAGCCTTGATAGTTAATTACTTCAATGGTTTTCTGCTTAAAAAGAATTAGTTACTAGACTAGATGTCAGGTTATGATAAGAAACAGGCAGGAAGTGTCTTCCCCCACAGATTGGAGGATTCGAGAGTTTGATGCACCAATGAGAGAAGGGGAACCAAACATCAAGAGACGCATCATTTGGAAAGATGTCCCAATCGAAGGAAGGAAACCGCACTTTCTTGAATGCATTATTTGGTTCGATATTCTCTGTCTAATGTATAAAAGGGTTCAGGGCTCAGACTTCATGAACTGACCAGGTATCTGTCTGTGGTCAGGGACACGTAGTGTTGAACCCAGAGACTCTGTAACTTCTATTCTTGATTCATCGGGTTAATAAACTCTGTTAACCTCAAAGAGACGTCTTCAGTCATTCAGAGAGATTCAAGGTAATTGTTTAGAGGAGTTAGATTTCTATTAACAACATTTAGGAAAATGATTAAATAGTCAACTTTTATCCAACAGTAGCAGCTTCTTGTTCCTGAAAAACCACAACCGTCACGCTATCACGGTTTGTAATGAAACTCAAAGATCTTAGCATGACCTGCGTGCGTTCAACAAAGACTCACAGCAAAAAGATGCAAAGAGTTGATATTGATCCTACACTGTCCAACGTTCAAGTTTCTCTGAAAGACCAAAAGTCGAATGTGCCACAATGTGTGAGCTCTGACGGAGGAAGAAGAGCTGCGTTCAAGGATCTCGAGCTGTCTTCAGGCTCAGCTGGGATTAAAAAGTCATTAATGTTGCAGGCATGAGTCCTCGATGAGATTTAAAATTCATCAACTAAATGCTGAACTCAATTTCAGCAGAGACAGGTAACCAGTGATCTGAAACCAGGATGTGTGGAATCAGAATTTCCATCTCCGTGATGACTGCTTTGTGGAGGTAAAAGATCAGTTCAGTTTCATTATGGATGTAACATTTGTCGTGAACAGAAGCAGATTCGTTCAGATTGAAACTCTGATCCAAAATGTTGTCGGTTCAAAGATGCAACGATTGAGTCACAGAACGTCTCCGTGTTGCTTGTGAAGAGAGGCGGCAGCTGCGTTGAAGGACTATAATAAATGTTTTGAATTAAACTCCTTGAATAACGGTACAAAGTCACCCAGCCTGCGGCATCCGTGTTCTTGGATTGTGTTCATGAATTTATCAAAGAGTTCAGGCGCGATGGTAAAAGGAAGGATAACTTTGTCATAAGTACTTCAAAGACTCCTTACACAAAGTCTCATATTCAGCTGCGGCCCGTTGAAAGAGAAGTGACGGCTGCATTTAGAAACGGAAATTTAATTTTTGCTCATGAATGCATTTGAAGGTTTTTATGGTGCTCGAAAAAAAATTACTGCCCATTGTTGTATCTTTGGTGTGCCAGGAAAACTTTTTAAAAAAGGAAAAAAATGTCCTTCAAGTCACACAAAAGCTCATTTTGACTGTCGAGGAACTCAGCCTTCAGTCATTATGCTTCAAACACCATCGATCCTGCACGACTCCTCGGATCTCGTCCAGTGATAAAACCTTTAAAAGTACAATATGTATGACAATGTTCACACTTAATATCATTATTAGAAACTGACTGAGCATGTGCTATAAATATTTTTGTTGTGGAGTTCTTACATAACCTAGAATATTTCCAACAGAGGAATCTGTAATTTTATAGTTCCCGTAGTAACAGGAAACGGTCTCGTCCTGCCATGACAGACAGAATGTTAACTGTTGCCGTGGAAACCCCATATGTCACGTCACTGTAATGTAATGTTGCCGTTTGTGCTGCTGTGGTAAAAAAAAAACGTAAGTCATACTCAGATCGATGGTTGGTGAATATTTTGCTCCTCAGCTCTGTTTCGCCTGTTTGACTTCACGAGTCGGAGAGCACTCCCGTGATTCCCCGCCAGCCTCCACGTCGTCTTTTCTTGTTGAAGTTTTGATTTAGAGCTGGCGGCAGGATCTACATGTCGTATCTATAATTGGTCGCTATCTCTGCACAGAGTCTGGCACGTGTACTGTGCATCTGCTCAGACCAAAAATTAACAAGTGCAGCCACATCTGTGCCACGGTGTTATCTCATCTGCGGGATACATTCCGCTCCATTTGTCTCACATGGCACAGCTGTCTTAAATCCGAGTGTTGCCAAATCCTGCTCCCAGCCAGAGGAAGCCTGCCTGTGGCTCACAGATGAAAAGGGAGAGGCGAAGGTGTGCGGGGGAGAACAGGAAGGGAAGCGTGTGAGTCAGCGTGAAGGAAGAGGCCTTCAGGGGGCAGAAGTGGCCCAGATGACTTTTTAAAGTGGCATCACACTAATGATAGCCACTTAGTGTGTTGCGGAGGGGCAATATGGGATTTCCTTTAGAGGAGAGAAGTGGAAGTAGTACTCTGTTGGAAGTATAAAAGGTTCTTTGTTCAGATGTTAATTATTTAAAGCATTTTGAATTTAATAAGCTGATGATTTTACGGCTTTGTTTTCTTTAGACTGTAAACCAAATTCAGATTGAGCTCGGCTTTACGAGTCGTTTGGACGTTTTCACTTCTTTGCAGCAGCCTACTGATTAAAGTGCAAGAGCATTTTTTGTCATTTAAAGTCATTTTGAGATTTTGTAAAGTGGCAGCCTGCAGATGAAGCTAATAGTTAAGCGCATAATAACTGCAGTTCCTCAAGTGTCCACTTGAGGCTGCCTGTAAAAGCACCGACAGTCCAATTAACACCCATGTTAAGAGATGCTCAGTTTAAAAAAACATTTCGACTTTCCGAATTGAAATCGCCTGAGCACACTGATGTCGGAAGAACGACTTCCCAGCTTTAAATCTGGGACCAGCCGAGGAGCCCATGAACGCAGCACTAGTCCGTGTTTTCTCCTACATTTCATAAAACCAGCTATAAGGAGTTCAGCACTGAAGCTTGATCATGAATCGTCTAGAGAAGTTGGACCTCCATTTCTCATAATTCCCTGAATACACTATAACCACTGTTAGCAATGTACTAAGCTCTATTTTAAGACAGCAATCCATGCAGATACGCTTTTATACTTAGTGTGATACAAAGAGGCAGTTTGGGATTTCCTATAGAGGAGAGAAGCAAAAGTAATGCTCTGTGAGAAGCACTGTATAAAGGGTTATTTCTTCAGAACTAAATAATTCATCGTCATATGAAATAAATTAGCTGCCACTTCTAAAGCCTGACTCAGACTTTAAACTCAAATATGTTTTTCAGCCTGGCCAGATTGTTTCTGGTTGATTCTGCGGAGCAGGCAGAGGTGCTGCTTGGAGCCCCGGGCCAAAAGGGGCCTTGAAGCAGCAGCGTCAAATGTGCACATTTTGCAATGACGGTGGGAATTCCCAATGTGACAGCACTCGCTCTCACTGCCCTGCTGAACGTAGGTTTGAAGACTCCCCAGTAGATTTTTGCCTTGGGCCCCAACAGGCTCAAAAAGCTGGAAACAGGACTATTCTCAATTTCATCTGGCCGTGTCTGCGTGGTATCAGCTGAGTGACTCAAGCATGTAATCAAGTTAGTGCATGAGATATCATTTATCCAACTGTTCAGCAAGGTTAATGTGAAATTAGAGTCCTTTCACATGCTATTATGAAGCAGTGAACGCTACATGAACACACGCTCACACTCCTCCTTTCTCTCAGGATGGTGAGATGGAGAGGGTGTCATTAAACACATCATCAACAACAGAGAGGCCTCGGGCCATGATTGGACAGTGGAGCGACTATCAAATAATGTTGGATCGATAAAGGTCAAGTTTGCTTTTTTACCAACAAACACTTTGCCTCACAAGCACCTTTATGCTCCACAACACCGGAGTTCATCAGGGGACGCAGGACTCCATGCACACCGGTGAGTCAGCATGCATCTGTTGGTCACTCTCTCTGTGAACTCATAAACCACCTGCTACGTTTTTTAAAATCCAAATCCATCTGTCTGCCACATCTAAAGCCGGCATTAGCAGCGACACAAACTGACACCTGCAAGTCACACGGCGAAACAGAGCGCTGACGAGCAAAACATCGATCAGAGAGCCTGAGAAAATGTGGCACGAATCGCTCATTAAAAGCAGCGTATGGTAACAGAGCAAGCTGGGGTGAACTCTTCCTCCCCCGATGAGGCGGCTCCAAAGATGGTGTGCGACAAACACGAGAGCAACTTTTTTTGTCCTTGAATTTTCCGGACATTTCTTCCAAAATGTACCTTTCACATTATGTCAGTTCTGTGGTCTTTAATCCAGATTTTTAATCTACATCCTGGTTGTCATTTCATTTCTATCAGCAACTCATAAATCAAAATAAAAAGTTAAAATCCTCACGGACAATAGGCCATATTTCATTCTTATTCTTGATTGCTTCTTATAGCCACTATTAGACAGGAGCTAACATTAGCCTAGCATTAAGTCCCATCTTAATCACTTCACATTAAATCTGTCTGCTTTTATTGCACCCCTGCAGAACATGACACGGAGAGACGGACTCTGACTGGCTCTCACTGTGACAAGAAAAGGTAATCAGAAAACTTCCAAGGCTCTGCGGGAGGAAGTAGCCTCGGCTCTGCCTGCGATTGTGAGTAGCGCTCAGATCATAACCTCAGCGCTGTCTTTGATTAAAATGGACTCATGGAGGTTATGCAAACATCGTAAAGGTCAATAAAAGGTGCTTCAGACTGGAAAGTAAGACGATCGCTCTTTCACCTCGAGGTGACCAATCGACAAAGTGCTCTGACACGAGAGCCTCCCGCTGCAGGCTAATAAAGTGTTGAAGTCTTGAACACACATCTCAGATTATATATTTGTTATTACCTGGAAAACTATTCACATTTTCTGCATATACGAGCACTTAGAGGCCTCATCCACATGGTGTTTGTTTTTTTTAAAACGTAGCATTGTGTGTGTGTGTGTTTTAGGTAACTGAAGACGCAGCTTTTGGAAAACTTCTTCCAGGGTGAACATTTTCAGAAACTCCGTCTGAGGTCTTTACGATTTAGACGAGGAAACAGAGATTCGGTCTTGTAATGTCCCCCCAAAAAACGATGGAACAAACACTTTGTGCTTATTGTTTTAGAGTTTTGTAATTACTGTTAGTTTAATGGGGGTTTTTTAAGTCTACGGACAAAAATCCAGTGTCAGCATTTCACTCAGGGGTTTGCTCCAGCTCCTGACAGCCAAACTCTGGCTGGTTCTGCCCATACAAACATTACCAACGAGTTAATTATCCAACATTTGGCACAAGACGGATACACTGAGCCAAATCTCCCCTGCTCCAAAATATGTTCGCATGGAAATATTACACGGTTACGCAACAATCCGTCTTCCCGAGTTTCATTTTTCTCCTGGCTACAGTCAAACCACTACAGGTGCTGTTTACATTTATCTCAGGAAACTCTGATCCCAAAGCAATAAAAGCACTGAAGGCAGCAAAACAAAGAAAAGATTCATAGGCATAGCGGTATATTGATGTAAAACTTACATAGGCTTATTGTCACATGTGGTTTGACCCACAGCAGCTAGAAGAGGTGAGAAATGACATGAGTGAAATAGTGTTTGAATATATGACTGTGGTTCAGTTTGCATCTTGGTCACGTGCGGAGAATGTATTTCTCTTGAAAAGTTTTTGGAAAGACAAGAAATCAGACAAAACACGCAGAAGCATCCTTATTTTTTTTGTATAAGCAATCAGCACAGGAAACAAGTAACATGCAGCTTAAACACACAAGGAGAATATGAATGTGTCCTGCAGAGCTCAATATCAAATGTATATTTAATATGCAGTGCAGAGCTGTTTGTTTGCCAGACCAGAGCACTTTGTTTTTCACCCAGGGCATCATCATACCGGTCATGCATGTTAAGTGCAGCTGTGCTGCTGCCTGCTCAGCCTTCCTCGGTCAAGTTCATCACCAAAAAAAACAAACAGACAAACAAGTGTCTTAATTTACCAGAGAAACTCAAAATGTTTCACCATGCATCTAAACTTCTGGTCCAAGGAGGTTTATTTCACAGTAAACACAGAAAACATGAGGTCACAGAGAGAAAGGGGGGTGAGAGAGGGGGGGGGGGGGTTAGCTCCACATGCAGAGTGCATATTTAACAATACTATCAAGAAAAAAAGATCTGCATCAGTAAATGTGATCTCTGCATACTCTTCTGACTGCATCACTCAGCCTTCTCTGGTGCAATGCATCAAATAGTTACATTCATGTTTTACTTGCACATGGTCTCTTACAAATAGAGTGAAATTGAATGCAATTGAACGATGATATTTGGCGGTAAGATCTTGATCTTTTATGTGAGAACTGGGATCTCAGATCACAGACTGGCGGCCTGTTGGTGATGACGTGGCACCTCCAGCCTCTGAAGCTGTGTGGTAAGTCTTGCATGAGTTATCATCAGACAGAGTCAGAGAGGTCTCGCATAGCTAGATTTTTGAAGTACTATTTTGTTTTTTTGACTTTTTGGGCATCGCTGTGTGACGACTCTGTTGGTCTGAAAAGTAAAAAGGGAGAAAAAAAAGATTCCCAAAGTTGGACTGCAGGACGCCGTAACAAAGTCCCAACTGTCCCCTGCTTCTTGGCTCAGCAGGCACGAGCACTTTTTCTTCCTAATTGTCCAGACAACATCTGACAACCTTGCACATCCAGAAGGCTCCGTCTCAATCTCCCCCAACCGTCCTTCAGGCTTCTCAGAGTCCAGTGCCCAGCGGACGACCTCCCACAGCTGGACCTTGGCGCGCTCCGTCTCCCGTGGACTGCTTTCTAATCAAACACGGACACGTTTGGCAGACAGTAATGATGTCATGAGACAGCAGCAGACCTTTAGAGAACTCGTTAAGCGATCATTTATTTGGCTGAATCCGGAGAAGCCAGCAGGGAATATTAAACAGGAACTACTGTTTAATAAAACTATTTGTAAATGTTAATAAATGCTCACTGCACTGCTTATTGCATACACACTTCCTCACTCTGACTCTGAGGCTGTTATCATGCTCTGTTACAACATTTCATCGCCTTCTATCAACGTGTAAAGTGAACTCTGTCATAATGCAGGAAATACTGATCTTTAATTACTCTACATAACTCAGTGAATAAGAAACACACATTAGGTAACCATGGATGGATTATCATCACCACAGACCCTGGACACAAACTTGCCCTCGACCTCGACCTACAGAATGAAAATATCATCCTCGCCATGCAGCGTTGCACAATAGCACAGGGTCACTCACAATCACGCAGCACGTATCCCCTTTAAACACTGTTATTGACTGTTTCATAAAACTACGATAATCCTGTCTGCGTGGTTAAACTCAACGGTGGAGCGTTAACTTTCTGTCCTTGCACAATCTTACCAGGACAAACAGTTAAAGAGGACATATTCTCCCCCCTGTGCTCTGAATGAAACATCTGTGTTTCTGAGCTTTGGTCCAAATATAACACGAGTCAAGCAGCAGAGGAGGTTTGTGACCCTGCAGAAACCAGCTCTCTCTGAACGCTCCGTTTTGGCGTGTGTGTCTCTTTAAATGCAATGAGCCCCGCCCCCTGAGGTTTCCTGGTAGACATCACTTCTCTGCAGCGAGAATGAAAATGGCAGACATGGGCAAAAGTGTTGCTCTAGTCTGGAGGTGGAGTTCATGGGTGGAGATACCAAGGGATCGGATTTGTAGAGGTTTGTGACCCTGCAGAAACCAGCTCTCTCTGAACGCTCCGTTTTGGCGTGTGTGTCTCTTTAAATGCAAATGCGTGCACCTGATGTGCCTCGTTGAAATCAGCAGTCAGACTGTGACAGTGACTCAAATGATAGTGTCAGCTTATAACCAAATCAGCGAATCAGCACAAGGACAAACAAGTGAATCAACACTGTAGTGCCCACCGTCTAATGTGGTTATTTATGTCGTCCTGAAGGCGGCTGGCTTCACTCCTCATCATTCAAGTCAGCTTTATATTACTCTGCCGTCACTATTATTCATACAGCAAATCAGTTTTCATCAGATGATTGCATATTCATGTTAGGTACTAAAGTGCATCACACCTCAGGAACACATAAACAACTATATCAGCTTCAAATGAGGAGTACTACAGCTGTTTTTCCTTGAACCCTCGTGGGACGCGCTGCTCTTACTTTAAAGGTTAATTGATTTTTTAGTTGTTTAATTTGAAGTGGGATTTTGTTTGCCTGAACACAAAGCTGAAGATGAGGGCAGTGAGTCCCTGCAGGGTGTGCAGACAAACCTCACACAACCCTCCAAACACTGGCTGCTTATTAAAACATAAGACGGATCAACCTCTCGGCCATATAAGTAGTACATATCAGGAGTTCTTCCTGTGGGAGCTGAGTGTCTTTAATATTGCTTTCAACGACGGAGGTGTGGAGGGGAGGCTCAACGAGGGAACTGGCTGCAATCTGAGCTTTCTGCAGTTGCAGCAATTTGGATTTATTTAATTGATTTGTAAGAAATTGCACAGAGAAGCATGCACACATCGGCTAAGTGTGGACTTGTAAAAAAAAAAGAAAAGAAGAAGGAAAGCAAATGTCCTCAAAAATGAAGTAAAACATCATCACCGCCCCCTACTGACCGGTCGCAGTATAAGTCATAAACCCCGTCTCCTCCATGTTAACAGATGGGACACTGTCCAAACTAGAAAATACTAAAAAAAAATATCGATCCAATAATGTTTCTTAAACATGGTTTCTGTCATTAAAGTGTGTTCATACAATGATAATTAAAATCCATGCTTTGATGCTACAAAAAGATGACGGCTCAGAGGACAAATGTGTCTCTGTCTTTACAAGCACAGAAGAGTAGAGCTGGAAGAGAGAGAGGAATTACAACTAAAGTAAAAACGACAGCCGTTGAAAGTTGGTTAAGTGTGAACGTCTGTTTCAGACCAGCACCAGAGGCTGTTCTGCTGCAGCCTGCGCTGGCCTCAGGGATCTTTGCCGTCTCGTTGGTGTGAAATCAATATGTTGTTTTTCTTTGGCTAGAAGAAGGGGGAAAGTGGTCAGCGCCGCAGCACCAGCACAGGATGGCAACGATATTTTGGCACGACTTTTACAGCTATGACAGTCATCGTCCATCTTACATTCAGCCATGGAACTGACTCACAAACTGTGACTCACTCAGAGCGCCATGTCCAGGCCCTGATGGCGGAGCATGTGGTGTTTGTGGCCATTCATTCCTTATGTCGATTACGTAACGGCAACCTGTGAGCCACCCTGTTTGTTTTTCGTGAACGGAAAGAAGTCATTAAGAGCGAAGCGTTAGAGGCCAAGGAGTGAGAATTGGACCTCGTTGCCCTTTCACATGATGCAATTCTCACAGCCTTGAGAGCAACGTTGAATATTGCTCCGAACAAAGAGGAGACTCTTTAGAATATAAAGAATGGAGCTGTTAAGAATAATAGAAATCCTTGAGGCGTGTGCGCAGTAAGTCCCGATGAGAGGTAAACAAAAAATACACCATCTGTAAATGCAAGGTGAGAGATAAGTGAAGCTGCAAGTGAGAGAAATCCGGTACAGCCTGCCTCTTGAGACAACATTTCCTGACACTGCGTTGTGTCATTGAGCACTGTGTCAATGTTGACGCCGTCACAAAGCTCAAGAGGAGCCGACACCTCTCCAGTAACCTTTGCTTCCAAGCGTTCCCACCCCCTTTCTTTCAAGGTGAGGGCTTGAAGAGCGCGCGAACATTCCCGAGACAGCCAGAGATTAAGTTCTTTTCAATTTGAACGGGATGATTTTCTCTGTTCAATGCCACTCTCCACATCAAAGGAGCTGGCAGGGTTTTCAACAAAGTCAATCAGGCCTCTTTATTTATTTATTTATTATTCTTTTTTGGAAGGCTTCTGTCCTACATTGAGCGTGAGAGCTGCATAAAAGGCTAATAATGATACCATGCAGAGGAATAATTGTCTAATTTCCCCTGGATGTGTCGTGCAGCACTGCGGGTTGGAGGGGGCAAAGATTTCTACGTTGTTGTTTTTTTCTTCTTTTTTTTTTCTGGGCCGTATCCTCCTCCGCCTGATTCATTTCAAAGGACTTATCATGAGTTGGATGCATGGCTGTGTTACAAAGCCTCTTTTAAATGGAGGCAAAAACATCACACTTTTTGAGTCAAGCCCCACTGCACATTTGGGAGAGACAATTATCTCCCCCAAACTGTGTTTATTTTAGTGTCTGATGTGAAAGAGGATGTGGTCGTAAATGGTGACACATACTGTTATGCAGCCGTTCGATGTGACCAAGCTGAGACCATAAATGATGCTTCGCTCCTCAATGCAAGCATCTAATTTCTGCAAATGCAATAAAAGCCCCAAAGCAGCGTGGGGGAACTTTTAGGAGGTTTTACAGACGGAGTAGTTTCAGATGGTTTGATGGATCTACAAATGTTCTCTGACAAAGCAATTTTTTTATTTTATATTTTATTAATTTAATTTTATTTAATTTAATTTTATTTTATTTAATTTTATTTTATTTTATTTAATTTTATTTAATTTTATTTATTTTTTAATTTTTTTAACGGACACCCAGCAGTGATTTCTCCAACCATGACAATGATTCCCCCCTAACCTTTACAGAGCGGTTATTATTATTTTACCATTAAGACCCCTCCTTCCTCGTGCGTTTTTAATGATATGTATTTCATCTCCTCAATCGATTTCTGTCTTATTTCTGTCTGGGACCATTCGAGGAGCACATGAATGCAGTCTCTGTGTTTCTTTCCTTCTTTGTCAGTTAAATCGTCGACGTATCTCGTGTCTTATCTCCCAGTGTTTTCTTTAAGCCACTGCGTCCTGTCTTTTGTTTTTGGACTTTATTTCTCAGAAACAGTAAGATCTTCTTTTGCCTTTCAGATAATGAACATACATTTTTATTTTCTGCTCTTTTTTTTCACACTCACTCTTAAAGGTTTTGTCCTTAGAAGCCAACATAACATCATAATATAATATAACATCAGCTATAGGGAAAAAAAAAGAAACTTTTTGAGGAAAGCATTTTCAGCCACTCAAAAACATAAATATAAATAATTAACAGATTATAGCTCATTCAGGCCTCTTGAGGAATGAATCAGTAAAAACTAAAAATAAACAACGATCAGCATTTAAGCAGATATTAGCAGCAAGCAGATGCCAAGACGTCGCCCTCTAACAAATCAGCAGCAGACCATTACAGCAGCCTGCAGCATGATACCAAAGACGTAAACACCGACTGAACAAAAGCAAACATCAGCTTCGAGCACTTTCTGCAGGCCAGCGGCTGAGATGTGAACGAGAGTGCAAACTGGATTATACCAGAACAACGTCGTCCTTACGGGACATGGAAGGAAGGAAGGAGACGTCACTCCTGAATGAAAACACGAGCAGGAATACAGAAAAGTTTGAATAAGAGCTTCACAAGTCACAAACCAATAGACATGACGTGAATGCAGCTGCAACACTCAGAGAGTTAATTAGGACTTTTTTCTTCTCATGATCTCATGTATGCTGCATGCCTCTTCTTGATGCATGTATTCTCTGTTATCTTTACACGTTATGCACACTATCGCATCTTTTCAAACAATGTGATATTACCGATCCGTGAGCTCTCGAGCTATTTGCTACGACCTGAGCGTTACGTCTTTAAAGTACAATGAAAATATTAAATATTTAGATTTTATATTGGAATTGGATTAACTGAAGATGACCTCGATGTTCTGAGAAACTGCAAAGCTGCACATTCATTGGATCATAATATAAAGCTTTTATACGACGACGTACTTCATGATGTCCTTCACAGGCTCACATTCCTAAAAATAAAAAGAGCCCCATTCATACTTGTCTTTAAGAAGGGGCTTATGGTTCAGTTTGGAGGACTTTAAACAACAGCATGTCTGACACTAAAACGATTGAGGTACATGTGTCAGTGCGTCTGTGTTCAGGGGAGAAAGTGTGATGCATTCAGTGCATTTGTTCTTGAATGTGTGAGCGCACACGCATGCAAACTCTGCTCCAGAAACGTGACCGCATTGTGCGACAGCTTGCATTGAAACACCCAACAGCTCGGACGCTCTTTCATGTGCCGGCCCTTCTCTGACATCTGTCCATTAGCGCACAGGATCCTGTGCAGGTGTCTAATAGCATGACTAAAAAGGATTTATTCAAAAAAAGTGTACATTTGTAGGAGTGTAACGTGAGTAAGGTTTGCATCTTTGCCAAAGAGACATTTAACTGCCATGATAGCTATATTAGAGTGAGTCATTGCCACGGCCAGCAACTGCACATACATCAGGACGCTTGCGAGAGCTTGTGACCTTAACGAGATAATGAGAACATTTTTTTGCCAGTCAGCTGCTCGGAGCGTGCCGAAAAGATGTACGACAGCCAGGAGGCAAATGTTACCACGGCGACTGACTCGGAGGTATCAAACACCTGTGAGCACGCAGGGCAGAACTTGTTCTGCAGCACTGGAAGATCTCAGTGTGTGTTTGAGTGAACATCTGCATATACAGTATAGTCCCCTATGTTTTATACGTATGTCTGATGTAGGAGTGGACATGTTTAAAGAGCAGGTTCAACTATGGATAAAGTTGCATGCAGCTAGCCACAAGCAGCCTGTGGCAAACGACAACTGTGTAGAGAGGAGGAGAGGTGGGATGAGGAGGAGAACAAAAGAAGAGATGCTCAGTATTCAAGACACTGACGGCAGCTGAGCACGCCGTGCAGCAGGTTGAGTGTGGTCTCCGATTCTCCTGCATCTCACTCAACAGGTGGGACTCCACAGTAGTGAGTAAGAGCGTGCACAGCAGAGCACAGTCCAAAAGCATGGATTAGTCACTGCCAGGAACAGCTGTTGAGGAGAGCCGCAAAGACCAGGACGGTGTTGTTACATCACCAAGAACCTTAAAATCTGTCAGGAATATTTTCAGGATACAAAAAAAAAGTGAAAGAGGAATAATGATTCAGATCCAGAAGCTCCAAGACTAACACACAACCTCAGGGAGGGAGGTTCAGCCTGGTCATTTCTCAAAGTAAGACAGACACGTCTCCCCTCTGGTGAGTTTCTTCTCCCAGGCTCGCCATGTATTTACGTTAAAGCTCATGAATGTAGACGTGCAAATTCTTAGAAAATGTCGACTGCAAGCAGTTTGTAATCCATGTAAAATAAGTGACAAAAAGCATTGCATGTCACTAAATTATTGACACTGTGCACGTCATTTATTGTAGTTTTTTCTTATTGTGTGATAACATTGAAGCCTGATCCACTAAGTATTTATCACAGCATCAAGATTATAATCGGTGTACCGACAGTACGTGCCTTCTATAGAACCACAACATGAGAGATAAATCCATCCAGTTCTTTGTTTGTGGTCTGCATGAATCTTACAACACAGAGAAAAATGCTCAGTTTCAAATGTGCTCTCCTTGTGATGTCACAGTGGGATTCTGTGAAGAAAAGAAATCCCCTCCCCTCCCCTGGTATCTCCACCCATGAACTCCACCTCCAGACTAGAGCAACACTTTTGCCCATGTCTGCCATTTTCATTCTCGCTGCAGAGAAGTGATGTCTACCAGGAAACCTCAGGGGGCGGGGCTTTTTGCATTTAAAGAGACACACACACCAAAACGGAGCGTTCAGAGAGAGCTGGTTTCTGCAGGGTCACAAACCTCCTCTGCTGCTTGACTCATGGGAAAGGTGATTCTGTATGGCAGCAGCAGCTGATCACATCTTTAATCACATTTATTTCATTATGCACCGTCTTACTGTTAACAAGGCTTTTATTGAGTATTTTTATTATACCTGTAGACCTGTTCATAGTTGAATACTTTTACCTTTGTGGAGATTGTTGTCCTTGTGTAAAGCAAATGTCTATTTCTGTATCAGTACACTGAGAGCATTTTAAAACCAGAGTGCACTGAATTTATTCGTACACACATCTCTGATTCTAATTCTTTCAGGATGATGGTTCTCTTGTTTTTGACAGCATCATCCAAAGCTGTGAGGCAGCTGTTGCCAAAAGGTAGAGTCAGTCTCTAGATCAGAAGGTTTTTTTTCCAGCTCATTGTGTTTAAGTGTAGTCCATTCACCATGTATTGACGTGAGCGTTTAATAATGTACGCACAATGAAACGCAGGCCATTAAAACAACACCACAGGGATTCATGAAGAGCTTTACTTCTGAAATAAAGTAAATAAATCCCAGATATTTATGGAAAAGCATGGTTTGCCTTTGTTATTGTATTACATTGTGTTACAGCATACCAGAGTGTAAACTGGTGTCTCTGTTTTTATGGACCCAAAACGGATCGACTCGTGTAAAGTTCAAAGAAAGCAGAGCTCTTAAACGTTATAATTTAGATGGGAAACTGGGTTTAAGATGAGGAATTCAATCCCCGCTGACTTAACCCTCGCTGAAGGCGCTTAAAAAAGTGAAGTTGCTTCACCCCGCCGTTCACCAGTTGCAACATGAAAGGGAAAAAACTTTATCCCCATCAACTTTGAAGTGAAAGTTGTCATCTCCGCTCAAGTCTTCAGTAGTCCCACTTCACCTCTGCCAGCTCCTCACTCTTTGAGGAGGGGCGGGGGATCAGATAAGGTTACCATGGTGATTGTCTGGCTCTTTGCACCCTTGGGACCCATCATGTCAGAAACTGTCCTCCTTGGAGGTGACTTCAGCGGCCGCTTCCTGTCAGTGTGCCCATTGTACGCTGAGTGTGCGTTAATGGCGGCTGACATTTCGCTCTCAGGCCTGAGAGCTGATAGGAGACGACGGCTGTGATGGGCGACACACAATATTAGAGACAGCATCCTGCATGAGCCATCAATGTCCCGCTGCGCCCGCCTTTAAGGAAGACATCCTGAGGAAAGAAAGATTGATGAGGCTGTTTTGAAAAAGGATGTTCCAGTGTTTGATAGCCGCCACACTGAGCTCAGTGACGTCAGACTTTGAAGCTTTTCATATTCTTCAACTCTTGTGTTGAGTTGTGTCTTACACACATCAGCTCCCCTGTCTCAGTTTGAAGGGAGATCCAAACAAAAACTGCTGTGATAATCTGCACTGTCTGTCACAGTGAAAGAGCTTACAGCTTCATCAGGCTCTGACAAGCGTTCGCCTGCAGACCTCTAAATATATGGGAACAAAAAACATCCTGAAGTAGCTCCGACAGAAGGAAATCTCTCTTTTTCCCTTCAGTATTTGGTTTTCTGTCTTTGGCTTATTTTGAGAAGCAATATCTGGCTGAAAGTGTGTTTCCCTGGAACTTTTGACATTTCCACATGAAACAGGAAGTCTGTGTAAGATCTGTGTCAGAGGAGCTGGATTTAAATATTAGAAACATTTTGCCACATCGGGAAATCTTTTATTACTGTGCCTCCAACTTTGGACGGATAAACTGCTCCCACGTTGACTGATGCTTTGACATATTGGAATATACTCACCCGTCTTTGCCATCTTCTCACTTTTCATTCACGTTAAACTGTTTATATAACCTAATAGTTATGGAAGAAATCCAATGCAGTCCAATAAAAGAGAAAAGTAGGGAAAATAATGGCTCTATAGCTGTGTTGCATTAACCTTTAATAAAAAGAAAATTGTGACATTGGTGTTTTATTACTTCTCAATTTTCTATTTTCAGTGTGAAATGCAGGTTAAGATGTGAGATGTTGAATGAAATGTTAAAATGACCTTCCTGTATAATCAGGCAGGAAATAAACATGCTGTGTTGAAGCTTCTCTGACAACAATGCAGCAGCATGTATGTCGTCCTTCTAACTTTATTCTGCTCCTGAACGCTCTGGATTTAAAGGTTCACACGACGTAGAAAGATGCTTTGGAAAAACGGTGATGCAGAGCTGGCTAAACACTGAAGCTTCAGTGTCCACAACATGGCACAGTTATCTTTCATGTTTTGAATTTGGACAGCAGTTCACGTTTTAAACACTGGGTGTCAGAGTTACATATTGCTCCTTTAAACATCTGTGAATTATTTTTAACTCGAACACTTTAACGTCTTGGCAACCAGATAAAAAAACCCCGCAAATATTACGTATTTTTAGCACGTAATGTGTACGTTCCTGTGTGCCCCGATGGGTAAAATTGAGAAAGTGGAGTCCAGGGTGACCTTAGAGAGTTAGAGTTAATAAGATGTCATTGCTCCCTTTTAATACAAAAACTATGAATCCACTTCAGGGTGCCCTCCAGTGGAGAAAACATAATTAATTACTATCAAGAGGGCTACTATACCAAGAGACCCTATCAGTAAATAAAATGTATCAGAAAGTGGCTTTCCAAATAAAGTGAAGTAAAGAGAAGAAAACACAGGCTGCCTTACATACAAGAAAAAGTCTGTTTGCCAAAAAAGTGTGCATCAGGTGTGCTTCCTTTTGCCTCTCAGATATCTTCTGTGTGGAAGTAAAAGAAGAGGAAAGGACATTCTTTTGTGTTTCCTGTCACATCATCATAATTCTCATTTAGACTGTTTATTTCAGTTGACCACAGGGCAGATGAGCCCTTTTGGAGGATATGCAAACAGTAAATCTAAATATATTCATAGTGCGGGGTTTATTGGTACATCAGGATATAAAAAGAGGCAACAATTAAAAAAGCGCCTTCGTCACGGGTTGTTCTATAACACATTTAAGCTTCAGAGCATTTAAACGGGTCATCAAAAATCAATGGGACATAGCATAACTCTTGTCCTCTGAGAGTCCGTGATGACGTAGGCTGAAGCTGAATAACCGGAGCGCGCGGACGATGAGTGGAAGCGCCAGTGCGCAACTTCCCATCATAATCTTTTGGAGCAGCGTCGCTGTCTTCTCAGCTCCGCGCGCACACACACTGACAATCCAACAATCCGAGACACAGGACGGGAGAAACTTACGTCTCTGCAACCTTCTGAGGATTTTTAATCTTAACATTGACAACTTTTTTTTGTTGTTGTACCCAGTAAAGGAGATTTACACATTTTGATTTCATTCGACTGAATTTTCACCTGCTGCGTGTATGGTTTAGATTGATTCGTGTGATTTACAAACTGGAGCGACCATGTGGTATAATAGATGTGTGATTTGATGGTTTTTCTTCTGCAGATTCCTTTCTTCTTCATTTGTTTTAGCAGTCACGCGATAAACTTACTTTTCTGGTCTTTTTATGACACGTTGGATACTAAACATGTCCATAGTCGCCGCCGTTTTTGGGTTGTTTTCGAAATAAGTTTATTTGATTATTTTTCCAGGACACTTAACAGGTTTAGTCTGTAGTTGGGGAGCATTTGTTTTTCCTTTAAAACTTGGATTATCTGTAACCAGTCGGGATGCTGACTTTATTCGTCGGACTTTTGTACCTGGTCAGCGGACGCACGGTGCGGAGCCAGGACTCCACAGGTAGCCGTTTCGTTTGTAACGCCATTCCCCCGGGAGCGGAGCCGGGCTGCGGATACGGTACTACCGGGAACCGCGTTCAGAGTAGCACCCCCGTGGAGGACGAGCTGCGGAACACGATCATCCAGCTCCGGGAAACCATCCTGCAGCAGAAGGAGACCCTCGTGAGCCAGCAGGGGACCATCAAGGAGCTCAACTCCAAGCTGGCGCGCTGCGAGGCGGCAGCAGACGAGTCGACGCAGGGCAAGTCCCGGGGTCAGGGCTCCAGACGGAAGGAGCTCGGCAAGAACACCATGGGGGACCTGCCCCGGGACCCCGGCGAGACCATCGACCAGCTGGGCAAGACCATGCAGAGTCTGAAGGGTCGGCTGGAGAACTTGGAGGTAAGATGACAAATATACTGCTTGTGCGTAAAGTCACAGATAAATCACTTTTCTTGTGTTCACTCCAACATTTTAAATCAGCAAATAAAGCTTCACTAACGCAACATAAAGCAGCACATATCTGATTATAGGCTCATAGCGCTGCAGGAAACCTGTCAGATCAAAGGGTCAATGCGCATGTCACATCAACTGGGATTTTAACCTTTGAATATTGGTGAAATGGTGCAACCCTCTTCACGAGAATCATCGTGAAGATACGAGCAACAAAAACACGTCGAAGGTGTTATCATACATGTTCAAGGATTTCAGATGCAACCTTGAATAATGCATGAGTACTGTGTGTTTCACATAATGTTTTGTTTGCAGTCAGGAGACTCATTATTCACCGCAGCTAAACTAACTCATTCAGATTTCACCCCCATCAGAGCACTACAGCTGTAACACTGAATCACACACTTCATGGTGAAGTACTTGCTTATTTTCCTCTTGACCTGAGATCTTTTGCATCTCACACCAGCTCTTTGTTCACTCCCAGGAGACCTTGCTTCTTCTTCCGCTGTGCTGCATTAATTGAAGCAGGCTCAGAGATCCCAGCTGATATTCAGGTCACCCATAATGAAATGCTTTACATACTCTAAAAGGTGGATATAATCCACAGACTGATCTCTCCTGCCATTATTTCTACCCCCCTGCCAGCCCTCATTCCATCACTAAGCACAATATTCTTTATTTAAATTCAAGGTTATTTTTGTGTACTGTATGCTGCATTGCTGATCCATCCATATCTCCCATATCTCCCCTCCCTCTCCCCCTTCACCCTCTCCCTCTCTCCTTGATTGGACGCTTTAATACCCTGATCAAATCAGGATATACTGAAGCTGGGAGCATACATATTATATTGCATTTTAATTACATATCTATTGATCTGCATCTTCTTAGCATAATGATTATTGCATGAGTGGTGTTGCATATGGCTCCCGCCGGAGCAAGACCTCTCTCACTAATCAAAGCCATCTGCAAAACTCAACAATTACATGCAGGATCTTGCTACTGCTTGCATGGTCGGCCATCAACACCATGACTACAAGAGAGTTTTATTTAGTCAGAAAATATTCATTAAACTCTGTGAACTTGCCTGAAACTGAAAGTGAGGTTGAAGACTGAAGGCCGTTAGCAGCGCAGTTAAAACTTGGGCGATGTCACAGGTGACGCCTACTGTACCTAAAACATCCCGCCTAGTCATGGGTGCTTGGCAGGTCACCAATCAAAATCGGACCACGGGGTCACACGTCTTCATTTTGATATTGTTGTATCAAAAACAATGGTGCTAAAAGGATCAGAGCCAAAATGAAGAGAAGATCAGACAACCACTGCAAATCTGGGTCTTTATGGAGACTGAACATCTGGTTGAGTGCACAGGATTAAATGCCTGTCTATCTATCTATCTATCTATCTATCTATCTATCTATCTATCTATCTATCTATCTATCTATCTATCTATCTATTTTCTGCTCTATTCTCATCTTCCAGCAGCAGAATCTGCGTCTCCCCACCACGAATGTGTCAGTCGGGGGTGTGTCGGCCCTGGCCCCCCTGCCACCGGAGCTGAGGGATCTGCTGCGGCATCGTTTGGGGGCGCTGGAGACGCAGCTTCTCCGGAAGGTGGCTGAGCTGGAGGAGGAGAAGAGCCAGCTCTACAACGAAACAGCGGCCCACCGCCAACGCACCGAGAGCACTCTCAATTCCCTGCTGGAGAGGATCACCGAGCTGGAGAAAAGTAAGCCAGACAATGGGTGCTGGGAATTGTTGGCTAGAAATAATCCAGACTTTTCTTTTTGTCGACTAGATTTAACACTAATTAGTCAATCCCTGTGAACATTTCTGATGATGCAAGTTGAAACCTCACAGCAAAGTGTTTTCTTAGAGCCATTCTTGGAGCAGCTCCTGTTTTTGGGGAAAAAAACAGGCTTGGAAAGCAACACTGAGTTCATAACGACTTTAATAAATATTAGAGAGATGTCCTCACTCCGGGGTATCACTTTGAAGATGGACGTCCAAATATTTCTGCCTTAAGGAAAATAAGATTATCTCATCGCTCACTGGACATTTCCTGCAGACTCATGTCCCCAGAGTCTCAGTCAGCTGAGTCAGTGGCTGCTGGAGGTTTAACCAAAGTTAATTACTTGAAATTACAGAAGGTCAGCCAAACAGCACCCACATGTACGACAAGATGAGTCAATATAAGCCCGACAAGAAACACTGGCCTTTTCAGCTCTACTCAGTTGAATTCACATCACAGTGGTGCCAGAAAGGTGACGATTCAAGTCTCCGGTGATGTTGGATTTTTGTTAGCAGGAAAAATTAGGCTTTTCTCAGCCAATGAAAGCAATGCAATGACTTAGTAACATGTTCTGGTTGTACTCCCGCTCGGGGCTTACAACAAAGAGTACTGGGATAGCGTCCAGCACCCCCACAATCCTTAGAGGTTAGGAATTAAGGTTGTAGAAGAACAGCATGAATGAGGAGTGTGTTGGAGAGGAATATCCTTTATGTAAGACCCGTCATAGTCTTTTTTCTTTCTTTCCATACTTCCACCTTAGCCCTTGTGTTAATGCAACAACATGTAAGCTTGCACGACGGGAGGGAAACGACGAAGGGAGACTATGTAACTTTGGCCTCAGGCCCCGGTCATCTGGCGAGAAGCGTTCACGGCTTTGTGGCACGAGTTCACAGTCCTGTTTGTTGTTTATGTAACAAAGAGCAAGGTGTTTTACCTGCTTTTTGTAAAGTGTCTCAGGACAACGTTTGTTATGAATTGGTGCTTTACAAATAAAGGTTGATTGATTGAATCCGAATGCAGGGTATGTTAAGTTTGGCTGCGTTGTTATGTCTGTCATTGTCACATGTTTAGCATCTTTACCAGGTGCAGAGAGTCACAAGATTGCATACAAATAAATTAGTAAAGTTGTCTCTTGGGGCGCAGATGGCCTAGCGGTTCGGTCACGCCCCATGTACGGAGGCTATTGCCCTCCAGGCTGGTGGCCTGGTTCAAGTACGATCTATGGCTTCTTTTCTGCATGTCATCCCTCTCTCACAAATTCTCTCTCTCTCCTTGTTGACCACTGACATGGTGTAGACTTCCCAGCAACAGTCGAATACAGTCATACTTCACATGCAAACCGTTAGCTGCTTGCACAGCTGCTAATGCTGAAGCTTTTCAGTCGACATGGTGCTTTGGATGCTAACGTCTTCGCCCTCTGTTTGTCAACAAATGCACGTTATCTTTGAGGGGGAGGCGTTCGAGCACTGTGTGTGTTTTTACGAAAGTGCAATTGCACTTAGAGACCATCGGTCGGCGCCAAAGTGCACAAAACCAAATCCTTAATTAATGTTACTTTAAGGTTTTAACATGAAATCAGTGATTTTGTGCTTTTACTCTGCTCAACTGAGATAAAACTGTGGTTCAATCCTATTAAAAAATGTAACGTGTTTCTTTAGACCAAACCACTGCAAAGGAGTGCGTGTGTGTGTGTGTGTGTGTGTGTGTGTGTGTGTGTGTGTGTGTGTGTGCAGCTCCTGTTTTATGATCTTTTTCTCTTTAAATTTTCATTGAGCTTTCCTCTCTCTGTCCGTCTGACTTTTTTTTTGATCATGCTTAATTTAGCATCCGTGTTTACTGCATTCGGTCTCTTTAAGATATAAAAACTCTTGTAAGCTTTCTTCCACTGACCCACAAGCTGCAACAGCTAAAAGAGGGGATGCATTTAGCCGCAGCTGAACCGATATGAATCATAACAGCACAAAGCCTTTTAAATAATAATCAAAACGCTTGTTGTTCTTCAGCGATGCCAGCAGCGTTGCTTCAGGGATCCTAAGTCGGTCACTCTGGTCCAGAATGAAATAAAACCACAACTGTGGAACGGACTGGGTTAGTTATCCTCTCTCTCTTCATCCAACAAAATGAACAAGAAAAATCTGTTCTGCTATTGGATGGATTGCTTGCAAATTGCTCCAGACATCCATGTTCCCCAGAGGATGACCTGTAATATCCCATGAGTACCTGCAAAACTACTAACATCGCCATCCGCCCCAGCTTATCCGTTTTTAAGTCCTTTGAGCAACTGTCAGCGCGCAACAATAGTCAGGATTCATCGTGTTGTTTCAATAAAAATAAAATCCTGTCCATTTTGAAGCATGGCATTCAAAAAGCTGTATGCAAACGGCAGCATTCATTTAACGGCCTGTGTCCATTAACAGCATTTTCTGCATAGCAGTGCCCACAACCTCAATTTTTCAGAACTCTCCTAGTTGGCGCTTTGAATGTTGCTAGGTTACCAAAGTTGTCTGGTGTCACTTCCACTTCCCTTGATGTACTATTGAGTCTGTTTGCTCAGTGTTTTCTTTTTATTTCAGGAAATATTAAAAGCAAAATGAAAAAACAAACAGTGGAGGGGTGTTGTATCCTGGCAGCAGCTTTAGGTGGGGAAATGGTTCCCTGGAAAAAATAAAGTCTGGGTGTCTGAGCTGAACTGTGTGACCAAAAGGATTAGTTCCTCCTCTGTTATGTTTGACAAAAGGAAATCCAGACCCTTTATGTTGGAGACGCCGGGCCTTGAAAATGTTGAACTGCAAGTTTCTTGATGTTACAAAAAGAGCATGTGCACTCTGAGATGACTTTAGTAAAGAAAGAAAAAGCATGATGTAATTTTGACTTTTAGCATTAAAAATTGGTACTGTGGTCCAAATTGAAATCATTGGAGGGAGCTGTCTCCCTCTGCCCCCTCCTCCTTAGAGTCGACATGCACACAGGTTTCCTTTTTGAAGACTCGGTAGCTTCAGTGTTTAGCCAACTCTGCATCTGTCTTCAAACCTTTCTGGGTATAGCTCAGGCTTTTTAGGTCGGGTACCATCTCTTCTATCTGAACCAGTTTGCTCGCTGCTAACCTGCTAACTGGTCTTGACTCTGGCAAACTGATTAGTAGCACTGTAACACTTTAGTAGTACACTTTTTTTTTACTTTGCTAACAGCAAGATGTTTATTTAAATTCTATTTTCATCTCCCTTAGGCACTTTGAGACTTTGTTGACAAGATCAAATCATCTCAGTGAAGCTGTGACTTTATGTTCTCCTTCTTTATAAACAGGTAACAGTGCCTTCAAGTCACCTGAGGACTTCAAGGTGTCTCTCCCTCTTCGTACAAACTACTTGTACGGACGCATCAAGAAGAGCCTCCCAGAAATGTACGCGTTCACCGTCTGCATGTGGCTCAAGTCAAGCGCCAGTCCGGGCATAGGAACTCCGTTTTCTTATGGCGTGCCAGGCCAGGCCAACGAGATAGTCCTCATCGAGTGGGGGAACAACCCCATCGAGCTACTCGTCAATGATAAGGTGAGTACTTTATGAGAAACACCTGCTTTGCTTACATTGTTCTGTCGGGCTCCTTCTCTCTTTAGATTTTGGCTGAAGCCGCTTGAAACGTAAACCAACCTTTACACGTAAATCGAAATATTGAAAGTTATTATATATTTGTTTGCACACGAGACTATAGCAGAAAAAAACAAGAATGTTGGTAGTCATATGTCTCATTTCCAAAATCCTCTTGTAGCTCAAAATAAGTTCAGCTGTTTAGATTTAATTATGGGTCCAACTTGGTCAGCGTGTTGTGAAGACCTTGATGATTCAATGCTTTTTTGAATCCTTGCTCTAAAGGACGGGTCCCCTCATGGGCTTGTCCTGAAAATGACGCAGGCTACGAAGGATGCATCCTTCAGGTTAGGTTGAGTCATGAAGGACGCACCCAATGGATCCTTCTTAGCCAAGGAAGAAAGACGGCATTTGAAGGAGCCCTGAAAATGAACCTGCCTTGTCGGTCCGCTGTGACGCAAGTGTGTCCTTTAAAGCACCCTGAAGGGAAAGTCCAGTCTGTCCAAAACGTTACATGTTTGATGAGCCTGACTCATTACAACCGCCCAAAGGTGCAAGAGGCCTGTTGAACGCCGTCATAAGCTTTGATTATTCATAGTTTATTCATTGTCTGATTCGTGCTCTGATTTTCTAAAGAGAGACAGTTTTTGAGTCAGGAGCTCAGATTGGTTTTCTAATTGCCTGCATGGCGGCGACGTGTGCTGGATGGCTGCATAGATCAGCTAATTAAAGCAAAGACGGCATGAACGCGTTTCCTTCTTAATGTGTTCATGTCGGTCTGCTCTGCGCTGTGAAACACAACATGAACATCTGAGCACAAAAATAAAAACGACAGATGAACTGACCATCAGCGCTGAATTTTTAATTTTGCACCTTATAAACATTTCATGTGACTGACCCACATTCTGCACACACCCAAGAATAAGAGTCATTCATGAGAGAACTTGTGCCGCCACGTGTGCCCGTTTAAACGCCTCCTCTTCTTTGCTTTTCTGCAGACACCATATTGCTTCACCGCCTCGCACACGCCGCTCCACACAAACCGCGAGCGTTCAGTCGGCTCTCGGGGTTTTCAGTTCATACGACAGAAAACAAAATCGTAGAAACATACATGAATGTTTGATGACATTTATCCTTAAACCGAACTGAATTGTTGTAATTGTTATGCTGATTTCGGCTGTAATACCAGATTTTCTTGTTATCCCCAGCGGCACAGATGCCTCTGCAGCGGTGAAATGTTGGATTTGGGAGATTTTTTTTCATAATGTGTTGCAGCTCTGGAAAGGATTCTTTCCCCCCCTCACTGTCTTGTTTACACTGGCTCTTATTGGCACAGGCAGGTCTCCTCACAGTTTCCCCTTCACCATGCATTATACATGTGTTCAAGTCAGACAGATGAGAGAGAGAGCTGGTAGGGGAAAGGGATGCGAGAACGAGAGGGGGGGGAAAAAAAGGGTTGGAAATAGAAATTCTGCAGAGCTTTTGGAGGTGATAGAGAGCTGATAAGAAAGATCACAATGATCCCGGGAAAAGGAAGTTATAACTTACAAGAAAGAGTGAAATGAAGCAGCCGGCGCACAAAAGTGTGAGACAAGTTATTATCATTTCCACATGTGCAGCAGCACATCCATGTGTTGAACTCGCTCACAGTGATAACAGGGTCCACTGGGGCACATTGTTTGTGCTGCTGATTTGGCTGCATAGTGAGCAGCAGGCAGAAAGCTTTCTCGGCAGTATTAAAAAGTGCAAGGTTATCTCTATTTCACATTTGTGCCTCGCTGTGAAGAGCTATAATTTCTATGGTTATGAAGTGTGATAATTAAGAAGGTCAGTTTCTTTCTGCAGGAAACCTGTAGATGAGTCACGTTAATCCAAAGCAAGAAAACATGACATCTGCATTTCTCAACTCTAACGTGGCTGCCAGCAGCTTCAGCCGAGACGGATTCAAACCGTCTTGTACGACACTAAAAATGACTTCTTTTGGCAAGCGTGCGTATTCAGTCTGATGTGCACAAACAAGCGTAAACTGGACCAACAGCCTCCAAATTAAAGACGAAATCAAGCAATTCTGCGCAGATGAATCGGGATTATTCCAAACAGCACTCGAGCACACGTATATGGTCGATGTGTTTTTCTTTGACAACGCACAAGGAGATCATTTACAGACTTATCCCTTTATTCATGACCTTCTAAAATCATTTCACGATTCTCTGCAGAACCTTACTCACAGTCTATCGGAGCTGAAGAACAAAATGCCACAGGAGATGACATTATAGGTCTTTTTTCACAGCAGACACTTGGACATTTCATAGCGAGCAGAGACACCAGTTAAGGTGCTTGAATAATAAATGTTGGCTCACACTGACACATGCTCAATTAAGATTATTTTTCTTGGATCCTTTTTTTTATTTTTATCTCCATATAAGTTTTTTGGCCTGTGTGAACTGATTGCATGTGCAAAAGAACAAAGAAAACATGACACGTGCAGCACAGCACGAAGGGAAGCTTTTCATGATGATCTAAAATGACCTTGATCCCTCCCATCCTGCTCCAGCAGAACTATGATCATTGTCCCTCAGAGTGACGCCAAAGTTGAAGACTTGGATTTCATTGCCAAAAAAAAAAAAAAAAAAAGTGACCTATATTGGATTAAGGACCAGATATGAAAGTAGGCTAAATCTGACTTGGTTGAAAACAGATTGCATGTAAGTTGTGGTGTTTCAAACGATCATATCAGATCCAGAGTTACACACAAGCAAGAAAAAGGATCTGTGCCTCGTGGATGTTTTAAATATTAAGCTCTATCTGTGTGTACACAACCTCACCGCTGTCACATACTTTAAACGCTGCAGAATATTCGAAAAGAATTTGTTTCAGTTTAGGATCCTGAATGTTTAAACAGTCAGCGAGGTGCAGACTCTGCAGCTCTGAGAGATCAGTGATCCGTGTCGTCCCCATCGTGGTTTAGATCCAGATGCCACCTGTGGATCCTTAACCAGGTCGACTCTGTGTTTAATTAAAAGGAGGTTTGTATTTTATTTTCACTGGATGTTACGATGAGCTTTAGGATTAAAACGCTCTGCAGCTGCAACAAGATATGCTCATAAGGAAAAAAGGCTAATGAGTTACACACTCCAAAATCTCACGTGTCGCTCTGATCCTCAGAGGACGATGATGTCACTGGCTGGAAAAATAACCAGTTGTTTTTCTTTGATGCGTGAACAAAGCAGGACAGCGAAAGAGGACACTGTTTTTGCTGGTAGCTACACGTCTGCTTTGAAGGATGTTCTCTCCCTTGATGTCACCTGGGTAATCTGAATTTTATATACGTTGCATCTGGAGACTTCTCTTTGAAACGCCGAGCCTTCTAATTGCTGTCCTTGTTTCTAACGTGTCGTAATTATTCTCAAACCTCTCCTGTCTAATTTTAACCCCCCTCGCCCTCCTCCCGTCTCCTCGCTCTTTGGCCTTCCTCCCTGAACATAATGTCACTCACCCTCTGCTGGCAACTATACTTCCCAGGTGGCCCAGCTTCCTCTGTCGGTGAGCGACGGGCGCTGGCATCACATCTGCATCACCTGGACGACCAGAGACGGCTTCTGGGAGGCTTACCAAGATGGAGAGCGTCTAGGCACCGGGGACAACCTGGCCCCCTGGCACCCAATTAAACCTGGAGGGGTGATCATCCTGGGCCAGGAGCAGGTGAGAGCACGACAAGAAGCATAGGTGGTGGAGTGTGTGTGTTTTTCCCTGCGTGTCGTCCTCCCTGAGCGCAGTGCCTGAGGCGCAGAGCAGGGCGCCGGGGAGACGAGGCACAGAGGCTGCTCTCACGCTACATCGTCCCTTTCAATATTACCTCATTCATCTGCCTCTTAACTGCACCTGGGAGCCTTGGGAGCCATGTTAGCCGGTTATTCTCGCTGCATCCTCCATGACAGCTTATTGCATAGTCGTCAGAAATGCACAGTGAGAAACGATTAATCTCCATAGAGAGCCATTAACTAACGCAGGAATGCGTTGCCATTCAGTCAAGGTGAGATTGCAGCATGTTGCACAGTATTACAGATTGCACACCACTTACATATCTTAAAGTGGCAGAATGCTTAAAAAACACGTTTTTGCAGTTTGCTTCATTTTAATGAAAGTATGTTTACGTTTCACAGATTCAGTGAGGAGCTGAAAAAAACAAAGAAAAAAAAAACGTAGCGGCGCTCTTGATTGTAATTAATCTTTACGAGCTGATGTCCTGTAACATTTACAGTTAAATGGATTTTAAAAACGAGCCAATTGGGAAGCGAGCTGACAGAAGGAGGAAGCAAAAAGCTTCCTCACACCGTCATCCAAAGCCTTTACTTTCATTGTTTCTCTGTACTGTAAAGTAGTCCAAAAACCTGATTGGTTACCTGAAAGTCATGTTTGACCACGTGAGACTATGTGAGATTTTCAGCTTTTCGGGTCAGGCCTGGATGCAATCTGTTTTGTGTTTTGCTTGTTTATGGACAAAGTTACAGCGTGCGGACATCTTTGTTTTTCGTTATAGAGAAACCCAACGTCTATTCTTAAACAAAACCTGAAAACTTACAAATCTATTGCTGTGTACAATTTGACATTTTCCGGTCATCTTCAGGACATCGAATATCAAGATTTGTCAGATGGTTTTTGTGTATTGAGGACCGACCTGCTGCCTTCTCATTGGCACGGACACAAAACGAGACGTCGTACGGCTGGGTTAATAATTACTCCTCATTTGAGAACATGATGTCGATCACTAAAGTACCGTTTCTCCTCTCTTGCTTGTGATGCTTTCGTACCTTATATCAACGGTTTCAGTATTAATTTTAATGTGCTTTAAATCTTAGAAACCGTCTTTTTTCTGTCTCTCTCTGCAGGACATCGTCGGAGGTCGTTTTGACGCCACCCAGGCCTTTGTGGGCGAGCTGAGCCAGTTCAACATGTGGGACCGGGTGCTGCGGCCTGTGGACATCGTGGGTCTGGCTAACTGCTCCGCGTACATGCCGGGGAACGTGGTTCCTTGGATTGACGCTAACGTTGAAGTGTTTGGTGGTGCGAGTAAAGCCGCTCTGGAGATTTGCGAGGATCGTGCGTTTGACTCCTAAAGGATCTGATGTAAGAAACGTGCGTTCTGACTTTGCTGCTGCAGTGAAAACCCCCACAGGGAAGGGCAGCAGTGCAACATCTCCACATATTAATGCTCTGACTGCATAGATTCGAAGACTCAATGTTTATTGGACTCATATGTTGATGTGTCAGTTCAGTTTGAAGCCCGAGAACGCAGGAGTCTGCTCATCTGAAGAAGCTATGCTGTTGCATCAGCCAGCTGCGTTGATGTGACCTCCTGTCATTCTGTGTTATCTCGTCAGTAGATCAGCTTTCATTTTGACACCTCTTTGAAAAAAAAACAGAAGCTCTTTTTGGTTTGATTTCTGCTTCTGACAATGCTGCACTGTATCCGTGGTGAATGTGAGCTGGAGCAAGCTTTGATGTGCTGAGGAACACTGTTTTCTGCGTAACACGGGAGTGCATACTACACGCTGTGAGCTCGCTGATGTTTAAAGAGCAATGAGGCACCGATGAAATGAGGTGGATGCTCCAAAGTTCAAAGTGGTCGAGAGCAAACCCGTGTGGATGGTTATTTTGAGACATCCCAACGCGTCAGAATGTCTAAATTTCATGCATGAGCTCGGCCAGTGAGTGAAAGTCAGTTCTGAGAGTGACGGTGCATGCTTTCTGTCACTACACAGGGTGCATGTGGAGCATCCAAACAAGCCAATGCAGCACTCTGACATTACATAAGTGTGTGTGTGTGTGTGTTCATGTGCGTATGGCTCATCTTGCGTGTAAAAAGATCAGAGATTATGAGAGAGAGAGGACATTTTCATTCTTGTCAATCTACGCTTAATACCTCTCTGCCCCTTGAGCAGCTGCCATGTCCCAAACGGCTTTATGGAACGGGCTGGCTCCGCTCAGGTTAATAGCGATGTCGGACAGCTGCCCGGGACTGGCGTATAGACAAGAGCAGTGGGCCCGAGCCCAGAGCCCTGAGAGGGGCAGGGACTGGAATTGACCTTCAAGGACAATCCTTAAATCCTCATCTGGGTAGTAATTATCTGTGCTGTGAGGGCAGCGGCTAGCAGCCGAAGCTAACTGTGTCATTATCGATTAATTTGAAGACGGAGAGAGGATGCCAAATGGTAGCACTCTGTGGACATCATGAATGTCAATGTCAGATGGATTTCACTTTTAAATGCCTCTCACTGCACAAGTTAAATATTTTAATCAATGGATATACATTTGTTAAGAGAATGTGGGAATTAATGGATTCATTGTCACCGCTTAGTGAATAAACTCGATGCTATTTGCTGCTTAATTTATGTTACTTCTTAATATTGTGGCGGACATTTTGTTTCACAGATTTTGTATTCGACTGACAGTAAAATGCTGATTTAAAGCATGGTGCTGCCGTCTCTTTAGAAACAATGTTGAAGGGGCAACAAAGACTCAAACTTTAGTCTGAACACTGAAGTTTCCTCACAGGCTAAAAAAAAAGCTTGGATGGATGTTTTGATTTGAAAATGCAGTTAAGTAGAAATGCAGCAGGTTACAGGACAGCGCAGAATGTTTTCACGATGAGGACGCATACTCAATATTTTTAGGACTCGTTGGAAATGTTGCCAACATATTTGTGATTGTTCCTCTTTTGAGTGTCTTTGTCGATGTTTCAATGTAAAACCGAGAGAAGTCTTTATTCTGTAGAAAGTGTTTTTTTTTTTTTTTTCTGCTTATGATTTTTGTCCATTAGCAGCGAATTATGAACAAAAAGAAAAGCTTGTAGGAATGCTTTTTTTTTTTTTTTTTTTTTTTTTTTAAGTGAATGGCCTTCTTGTAAGAAGTACACGTGCTTCTGCCTGTGGACAATGTCTGTTGTTTTTTTGGTCACTGACAGCTCACTAGCAGCACAGATAACGAGGGACACGAGAAAAAGACAAATGTGTTTGCTATCTTTGTTTTAAAGTCACCTCTCTGCCATGTGATTGAATGTCCTTTTGCACCCAATAAAAGAAAAAGTGAACAAGTTGCAAAAGGTGCCGAAACTCAATAATGTGAGGCGAAGCGGCTGTTTGATGAACATATTACTGCTCTGCATTGATCATGAAGTCAGGAGGGAGTGTAGAAGAAGAAGTTTCTTCATGGATGTGTCCTAATCTAAAAACCATACTTTACTCTTTAACACAGATAAAAAAAAAAAAATTCTTTTTGACATGTCTCCTCTCAGTGTATCCCCGTCTGATGTAGGAGCGGTGATTATACACACGAGTGGATACGTCCTCTCATTTAGCCAGTGTCATGTTGTCAGCGGTGCAGAAATCCTCTGGACTGGCAGATGTCCAGGTGGAAATGAAAAAAATCTGCCCATGCGGATTATGGTCTCGGCTACAATGTAGGACACTGTGAGCTTTCTTCCTTCTCTACAATGTTTCATGCCTGGAAGCTTTTTTTTATTTTTTTATTTTATAGAGCGACAATCAGAAGCCTCGAAGAACAACGTGAAATCTGCTCTGTGTCGTGTTTTCTACATATTCTGCACCTCTAGTTTTCATTTGATTGCTTCTGAGGCTTTCGCAGCACATCCTGCTGTTCTTACAAGAGGAATACAAATTAATTATTAAACAAAACATTTCATTATGTCTTCATAAATGATACATGTGCCTGTTTGTGTACAGAGCATTGTACATCAATTTCAGAAGTCTAAGAAGTAAAAACCACAGCACACATAAGAACATTAATTCATCTCTCTGTTCAGATGCATCAAGAAACAGATGATTGAATAATGAAGATTTTTTGTTTTTTAAGCAGCTGGAGGAGACGTTGCCTTCCACGAGTGTTAAATGTTAGAGCTGCTGCAACATTTGTGAGAATCACAAAGTCTGTCTGAATCTCTGATTGGATAAAGACGGACGTATCAGGAAACCTGTTGTTGTACAGCGGGAGAGCCAAAGTGTCGCTGCCACCTTGTGCAGGTGGAGTCATAAAAGGAATCATGTGACTGGACGATGTATGCTTCAGTAACTCATGTGGGGCAACTTCCAGGAAAAACTCTTTTTTTTCCATGTGGCATCGACTGGCTGGCTGAAAAACGATTTATTTGGAATTCAATGGAAATTATATTTGCTGAAATTCCAAAATCATGTTGCAGGTTAAAGTGAAACATAAAGTTTCTGCAGGTTTGTTCTTAAGCTGATTCTCGTTTGCTGAAAGGAGGTCAGGTCGATGCCTTTCAGGTAGTCGTAGAATCTAAACGCTGATTGGCTTTCGTGACACAGCGTCGAACAGCGACTCTTGTGTTTGTGGTCTTTATGTTTCCTCTCAGCGTTACTACTGTACGTCATGGACACGGGTAGAAAAACAGGCGAGGAGGACCCAACTGCAGGTTAAACTAAAAAATTATTTAAACAAAAGGCAAAAACCAAAACTTATGAAATAATAATCCAGAAAATCTAAAATGAAAAGACGCAGCAGCAGAGAACACGAGGAAACATCGGACACAGAGATTAAACAGACCCAGGGGTCAAACACAGGTGAGGACAATCAGACAGGAAACACACAGAGGAGCAAAGAACACAGAGGACAACTTAAAACAAGATATTACAAAATAAAGGAAAAATAAAGGAAACACTAAACACCAAACTAGGAACCTTAACACAAGAAAAATAGGAAAAAAAAGTGACAAGACAACATAGAAGGAAACAAGGAAACAAAGTAAAAATGAGGGAAATGAAAACTTCATCAAGACAAGAAATCAAAACTAAATGACACTGGACTCTGCTAATCTTGGAGCCTCATGTGTCCACAGATCTGTCAATAACAGCAGGATGATCAGAACCAACTACAATGACAGAAACCCTGTTTGATACTTGTGAGACTCGTGAGACTGGTTGGCCATTATTCCCATCTGTTAACATGGAGGAGGCTGCAGCCAGTCAGCAGGGGCTTCACTTTATATCGTCCATGTTTTTATTTATCCAACGGTTTAAACCCTCGGATTTAAACTTCAGCCCTGCCTCAGTCAGGATTTATTCATGTATTGATTTACTCTGGAATTTAAAGACAGTCTGAACTTTGTATAACGAAGAGTTCGTTCAAATAAATGTCATGCACCCCCTTTAAGATCAGAGAAGAACTCTGTGTTAGAGGAAGAGGAGGGCGTGTGTCCACTCATCAACGACTCGTAATGTACCAGCAGCAAACTGATATCTGATGTCACGTCGTACTTCCTGCTCAAATTGTGTCCTTTCCATTCTCAGGTTTGTGGAATATTCTTTTACGAGACAAATGATCTTTCTAAAGGTGTCGCATGGAACTAATGAAACCTGACTGCGAGGGGAATTGAACTGAAAATCATTTTCTCTTTGTGTCACGGATAAAATCTGTCTCTGTGACAGCGCTATGATTCAACAGGATAAACAATGTGTGTTTGTGTGACAGTGCGTGTGGGTGTGCGACAAAAAGCAACACTTTCTTGCTGTATCGGGTCTGAGGAGTAGATTTGTTCCAGTTATTGAGTTTTTTTCTCGCTCTCTCACAGCGTTGGAGTTTGAAAGGGAGATTTTCCAACCAGTCGGATCCTGGAGGGTTCACCAAGAAGTGAACTCAGCAGCTGCGGCAGATGTAATGACGACACTTTATCACTCAAAAAACGATTTAACAATTCAGTGGTGATGCCTGGTTGTCCATTTATTCATTACACATGACTGGGCTCGAGGAGTGACAGCCTATTTGGTGCATTTTTATTAAAGCTTTCCTTCACATGTCTAAGGATCATCTGGGTTTTTAAACATCGCCCGAGGTTGTGAAAAATATGCGGGGAAAAAAAACAATAATTAAAATCAAATGATATTCAGTGTCTTGCCACTGGATACATGCACCGATCTGCAGGAGGCAGAGGAGTTTGGGATGGGGAAAGGGGGGTAGAATTAAAGTGCCATTCTGCTCCTAGCATCCTCTGTCGTACTCGGAGTCCCCGCGGAGCCCCAAAGAAGGAGCGCAGGAAAAAAAAAAAAAAGGCGACGTGTGAGAAAAACAAGTTTGGACAAGAAGAGACTGTAGGCTTGGTAATTAAAGCCTGATGGAAGAAGAGTCTGTGCAGAAGGCTGGACTCTCCGAGGCGTTTGAAAACTGCTGTTTTCTTGGATGTCACAGACTATTAGTGAGACCCAGAAACCCCCTTCAGCCTGTATCAGTAGCTTTATAAAATTATGCATCAAAAATGTTCTCCTCTGTTCCCACTTTGGTGCAGTCTAGCAGCCATTTTTGAGCCAGACACAGAAGCACTTTGTTATTTTTCTTTTTTTCATGAAAGTCGTTCACTCGATATGTTGCCTTCTCCAAGACGAAAGTGTTTATTAGAACGAGAGCGCACTTTAACACGCTCATTTAAGGTGCGAGATTACACATTTTGCCTTCATAGGAGGTTAAACATTTCTGCTCCAACTTGTCACGCGGTTTTATTTATTTATGCTCAGCAGGCCGTGAACAGCAACTTAAATGAGGATAGGAATAAAAAGCATGAAGACATTGTGTTCGTGAGGGAGGGATGAGCAAATTAATCAGCACAGAAGAGAGGAAACAGCTGCTTTGTGACTGTTTGTAATGCCACCTCCCTGGAGATCAAAGCGCCTTTGGATGCCAGGCGAATATTCAAGTCGATTCTTTAAAGAAATTCAAGTATTTTCAAGCATACAGTACAGCTTCTTAAACTTGTAATAAAAAGATTAGCAGACACACTGCCACATTCGTTCCACATTTTGAACGATGATGTTCTATTTTTCCACAGAAAACATTTACATTTATCTAATATGTTGGACTTTTGTTGCAGAAACCAAAATAATGAACCTGGAAGATGTCATTTTCTGCCTGACAAGTGAAGCGTTTCAATCTCCCTGAATCACGCAGCACCTCGACACCTGTGTGGACTACAAATTTAACTCAGCCCTCCGCTGTCTTTCTTGCAAAGAGCAGTAAAGCTCTGCAGCTACAAATCTCTCAATATGCATCAGCGAGAAAGTTCTCTTCTGGGTCCCACTGCAGCACATAAAGACACTGACTGTAAAAAGGACTTGCGTGTCTTCCGTTCCCTTCCACAAACTTTTACAGGGACATTTGTGTGTTTTTTTTGGGGTGACGTCTCAATTTCAAGGTCATTCGAGATCCCTAAACACAGGGTTTTGAAAAATATAGAAATGTAGGCAGCGACAGCATCTGAAAAAAAATAAAAATAAAAATCCCCCGAGTGGATCTGCCGGTCTCTGGAGAAAACATGCTGAAAACTCACAGCTCATTTTGTTGAAGGAGGAGTCTGCATTTTGAAAAGTTTTTTTTTTTTTTCCCCTTTAAAACAATAAATTAAAGATGAACACTACTTTCATGCCTCCATGCTACAGCTTCTACAACAAACATGTTAGCTTAGCTTAGCTTAGCAGAGAGACTAGAAACAGGAGGGAAGTTTAAGCAGGCTCCTCCAAACGGAATGAAGATCTGCTGATCTCAGGTAACAAAAAGCTGAAGCCACACATTAAAAAGTGGCACATTGTGCCGGGTTCACATCTTCTCTGCTGGTTGCGAGGCAACCTCGCTGCAGCGCCACGACTCCAGGAAGTTACAACAAAACAGGATTCAACATGTTCGTGAGCTTTAGGTGTTGGTTGGCTGATGGTTTCCACCCTCACCAACTCTCTCCCGGGCTCGGCTAATTGGCTGCTGGTGTTGGCTTTCTGTTTAAAGTCAACGGAGGCGTCGCCAGGATTTCTGGGCAAAATGTGGTGCCCTCCACCACAGCCAACGTCAAAGCTGTGGTATAAGACCTTTACTGGCCCCCTGGTGAGATTTTCTTTGGACTCCTTAGAGCTAACATGTCGAACAATTACACAGACATGAGCCAGCAATGAAAGGGTGTTTGCACCAGACGAGGGGAAATAAACAATTTCATAGAAATTGAATTCAGTACAGACCATATTTACACATTATTTACAGACGAGAATTTTAGTCACGTAAAACACAAGTCGTTCAGATTTTTTTTCCCGCTTTTATAAGTAACAAACTTCTCGTTGGTATTCCTCCACGCTCCAACCATCAACAGGAAAACACATCCCCACCCGTTCCTGGAATAAGTGGAGCCTGGTGGAAGATTGGGAAAGAAAATGAGGTCCGAGTCGTGCAGGTGAGAAAAATAAAACTCGCCTAATTTCCAGCGTGTGATAAATAAATCAGTGCTTCTTGACTGGAGATTAAACCCAGAAAGTCATCATTTTATTATCTCATGTTGATTCATGGGAGAGACTCTCAAAGTCACCGAGTAATAAAGCAGACATGTGACTCTTCATGATCCTTTTATCTTTGTGGAATCTAATCAGCCGCTGATGGCTCGCTTTCTCCCGGAGGGGCCGTGGATAAGTGCATTATCTAGATCATTCCACTGCTACTAACGAAATCACCACCAGCCAACGCTTCCTACCCGAGTGAAGAACCCCGCCCTCCTTTCATCCGGCACATTAAGCCCCCGCTCTCGACTGACGTGAACGCGTCACATGACTCTCATCAGGAAGAGACATTTATTTGACATAAATCCACGCAGGCTCTATTTATAGAAAAGGTTTTCTATTTATGAATATGAACTTCCTGTTCTCAGCAGCTCAAAGTAAGCTCATCCTGCTTTGGATCAAGCAACAAACTTATTCATTTGCTCTGAACCAATGACAAACAAGAGGCCGAAGGTTGACGTCGGGACAGATGGGGGAACTTGCTTGTTTCATTGAATGGTCTGGGCGGAAAAAAAATCTGATGGTTTTAGATTGATGTCTGAGCTTTGGACACTAGAGGAAGCCGGCGGGATCAGCAGAGTATATCTGAGAGAATGAAAAATAAACATCTGTGTGTCTGAAAGCGGTGAGAGAGGATTGGTTATTATATGATGAGAGTGAGGCTGCACAGATCAGCAGCCTTATCGCCAAGGTCAGTATCACCGGGTCTCCCATATGTTCCTCCTGCTGGCTGCGCCGGCCTGAGAGGATGTGGCATCGAGTTGCAGCAGATGTGCAGTGTCTTATTGATGCTTAAAGGGAAACGTGGACACTTTGTCGTACGTGTTTCCATTCAGGCTGTTTGATCACCATGTGAGGGATAAATTCAGGGGTTGTAAAACTCCACGACTCGCAGGACAGATTTGGCCCGCCAGAAGAGTTCGGTGGACGTTTTCTGAAAATATTTTTAGTAAGTAATGTCACCCAGTTGATAAAACAAAATCTGTGTAAGAAGCAGATTTGATCCTCCAATGAATACATTTTACGTGGCACTCTGAACTTTCTCCTACAGCAGGAAGTGCATCGTTTCTGCTGCAATATGCAAGCTCAGCAACCTCAGTTTGGTGCTTTTCATTTTGTCTGTTTGTTTTTTTGCTTACAACGGGGTTTCCACATTTCATTAGAGCTGCATGACATAACCACATCCGCAGAGTGATGCACTGGTGTGCGCTCCTCCTGATGGAGTTCTCTATTTTCCAACACTTCTGACCAGTTTTCCAGTCGAGTCCGGGCTTGACAGCTGTGATCAAAGTTTCACCAATTATAGCAACGCTTCCTCCCAGGAGTGAACGATAAAGAGCAGCGCATCCAGATGAGAGACACTCATGACGGCCCTGCGACACACAGCTCCCCACACACGGACAAAGTGTGTGCAGACGTGTTGGTTGAGCCTCTGGCAGCACCATCTATTTCTTTCTGCTTATCAGCGATCAGTCATGGAGGGAGCAGGTGCAGTAAGTCAACCCAGACTTGCCTCTCTCCGGCACCGTTTTTTATGGATTCTGATGCGTTCCCCGGCCAAATAGATATATAAACCCTTCAACGGGCTCTTGGTCTGCCCTGGGGTCTCCTCATAGCAATAGTAGGCACGGAAGTAGAAAAAGGAGGAAACACAGAAAAAAGGAGTTAAATGAGTATATCTATTCAAAGAGCCTGTTACATTAAATAGCATGAGAGCCTCACATTTTGCACCTCCTCACACAAAGAAAGTGCTCACTCCACAGAAGCGTCGGCTTATCCTCATTTACAATACTGGTGAAGGTCTTCTTTTGCATAAGCCCCGCCCCCCCCTTCTTTTCTCTCCAATGTCCAACTCCTCAGTTCGCTTCTTAACAGACCTGAAAGCGGTTTTTCAAGAAACATTTCACTCTTTTTTATAAGCATCTTGTACCATAACTTTCCATCCCGCTCTATATAAAGAGTCATGTCTTCAACAGTCGAGTTAAAGATGAATAAAATAATGAGACATTTAAATACACGAGGATGAGTCAGACTGGTTTAAACTGGCTGGTTCTCAGACGGTTTTTTCTGGAAGTTGTTGTGAATTTGAAATTATTAATAAGCTTTAACATTTTTTTTAAAGTCAGTGCTTTTAAGGCCTAACATCCCTCAATGCTTCCTGGGAGGCCTTTAGATCCCAGTGGGCCGGAGACTGTTCAGAGCATCAGCCGTGCACATCATCGAAAATTAACGCTACGCGAGCACAAGGTGAAGAAAGACAAACTGATGGACAAAGTTTTCATTTACTCACATGCCTACAGGTAAGTTCAATTTATCAAGGTGACGTGGAAAACAAGCAAAATTAAAAAGACAAGTTTTGAATGTCACGTTTGTGCAGAACATGTTGGAGGACGGCGACACAAATGGTGCCGCTGTCACTTCTCTCTGTCACACAATTAATCAAGTAGTTTGCAAGTGTTACTGTGTTTCTTGTCATCAAGTGGTTGCATACAGTCCTGGGTCTGCACCCTCCAGTATCCTCCAGTGACGCACTGAGTGCATAGTCGGATAAACAACAGCACAGCTGGTTGTGTTGGCCAACACGGGGTTAAAGAAAAGCCTGAAGGACCGCTGGTCAGGATGTTTTCCAAACACGTCCGCGAGGCAGTGAACTCGATCAAAGGTGAAAAGCTGCATCATTTAACCTTGTTCCATTTTTACACATTTCAAATCTTTACAACTTTGGTATCTAGAATACGCTGACAGCCTCTCTTTATCAGGGAGTTAAATATCCTGGATGTCAGTAATGCTATTCATACAGTCAGAGGAGATTTAGATGCAGCAGGCGGCTCTCAGCACAGGCTTGAATTGTGCCAAAGAGCCAATCGTTCACCTGAGTTACACCGGCCATGATTGATCACAGCAAGATTTTCGGGCTGACTCATTGTTCTGATGAGTTTCAAGGTTGTTCTCATTAACAGCAGTAAATTCTGCATAATTGATAGCAGGCTTGTTCTAGTAAAGTCATCTCTCACAAGGCTGCAGACAGTGAAAACCGTCCTTTTTTTCCCCTCACTGAAAGCAATTTGAGCGGATGTGATCCAGCTGGATGTGCAGATGAACATGAGCGGAAAAAGTTGTGTTTGTGGTAGATTTATGGCTCTGACACAAACACTGAAAGATGGTAATTCTGCTCTTCATTTCCATCCTGCATCTGTCCCTAAATGTCTTTTTTTTCTTCTTTTTTTTTTTTAGCAGGTGGTGACATAAAACAAAGTCTGTGTTACAAAGCGTCACATCCTGATAACATCTCTGCTATGCTCCTGAGGGGTTTACTCAGCGGGCGCCACATGGTGTGATGCTCAAAGGGCTGGGGCGACATCGCATTGCTTCCACAGTGCCCTTTGAGGAGTTTCAAAGCCTTGTGTAAATATGTACCCACTCAAGGGTGAGTTACACTCCTCTGTTTGATCTGCAACAAGAAAATGCACCGACATGCACTCAAACACGCCTTTAATCATCCCATAGCTTCCGTCCCCTCCTTGAATCTTTACCCTTTCTTTAGGATGACGCCGCTGAGAATTCACACGAGCGCCTTTGCTGAGATTTCTTGTGTTGCTGCAGCAAAAGGTTATCCAAAAATAAACATTTTTATTTGAAGTAACTTTTTAAACCTTCATTTCTTCCATTGTTTTTACTGCAGCTTTGCACCATGGTGCATTTCTGCGCAATTCTTTAAACATTATTTACGACGTCGTCCAGGAGACCCCTCCTCTCGTGTGTGAAGGATTTCAGGGTCCGTCTGTCCTGAAATGTTATATAATATTTAAGGAGTGCAAGAATGAAAACAGCTTTATTCCTGTTTCTTCGTTCCGATATGAATGGACGGTAGTGTTTGTCCTTCAGGATGAAACTGTGCTATTCTTATTTTAAAAGATGCAGATTTAATACATCATAAAGCTGTCACAAGTCCTTCATATATATCATTTAATATTTAAAATGCATAAATTAGATAAAGTAAAGTGGTGACATTACACTCACTGTTCAAAACTTTTCGTATCCATCATGAGGAAGATCAGCTATGACGGGAAACAGCAGAGATTAGATTTAGTGGGATAAGGAAAAGTATAATTAACCCAGATTCAAAACCATTTTTTTTTTAGCAAAGGCATAGTGATGACAGAGACAGCAATTAGTGTACGTGTGTGTGTCCGCTTGAGTGTGTGTCTGTGTGTGTGTGTAAGAGGAGCCTTCAAAAGCAGTGAATCAAGGTCCCCGAGCACAGAGCTTTGTAGCTTAAAAAAAAAGTGACGGCTCCCGTCTCATTCAGACAGATGCGTGGGCGAGATGTCTCAGTGCTGCAATACGACTGATTCCATCTTTGAGGTGTTTTGGTGTGATCGTAAATGTCCGGATTCTTTGGGGAGTTCTGCATAAACACAATGATTCGGGGATCAGCGTTCATGTTCGTTCCTTCTGCCACGAGGCATGAATTCAGGTGAGGGTTCGAAATAACCGTTTGTGACTTTGAACGTGAATCTGCGTGAGGCTTCAGGCTGCTCATTCTTAATTTTTCATCATCATTCTTTCCACTGAGGACAAGAATTCATTGTTGATCTGGGAAGTATTCAGAATGAGACTGATCAGCCTGAAAAACAGGAGACCCAGCTGCAAGTGGAGAGAAGATGCCAAACTACTTTCAGATTCAAATGTGGCAGCAACACCACGTGAGTTTGCTGTCACATTATCAAAGAGTGGACGACTCTTGCTTTGTTCACTGCCTTTTTTCCATTTTGGCAGCTGCTATGTTGGTTTTCTGGGATTTTCTGGAGCCAAAAGTTTCCCTTTTTGGACGACACATCGGGATATCTCATAGCTGTAAACTCTTTTTTTGTACATTATTTATGAGCTGGCGAATGAACTTGAGCATTTTCTTTTTAAATGAGATTCTGTTTGTAATGGTAACTGACTGGAGTGCATTAATTAGACCAAAGAAGGTGATGCTGGGTACACAGTGGATGATGAGTGTGTAGCCAGCCTTAGAGGGCTTTTTGTTATGCTTCAACCAATTGCCTACTTTTCCCCATATGAAGAGAAAGCTACCTGTGAACAACATGAACAGCTTCATTCAAAATTACAGGCAGGATTATTTTCCTGCAGGGAAAATATCAATCTCTGTATGCCAAAAAAACAAAACAACAAAAAAAACAACAACAATAAACGCTAAACCGTACTGCAAGCTGGCGGGAGAATTTGTACCAAAAGAATCCCAAAGACAATGAAGCATGGCAGGTAGGGGAAGTTTCAGACAACCAGCAGCAATTTCATCCCTTATTAAGAACGACTTTAAACCTTAATATAAAATCAACCGATGAGTTTTATATTTATTTATTCCTAATAACAACAAATAAAAGGAAAAGAGAAATTAGCATTTTTGTACCAGATTGTTAAACATGTTTTTGTTATTTTATTATGGCGCCTGATAGAGACTGATTTGCTTTTGGAGCCAGCCTCAAGTGGCCACTTGAGGAACTGCAGTTTTAGCATTATATTACTGTGCTCCCAAACTCCCAATTTATAGATATTTCCAGATTGTATGAGTGCAGTCCTGATAAATGAACAACGTTCAGTGGCCTCATAAAACAAACAGTCTTATTGATTCAGGGATCATGGATTCTCTGTTTACTGCCTGTAAATGTTTCATGGTGTCACTGAAGCATAGAAAGCTCATACAGTTCACGGCAAGGGACTTGAGTTTCCTCAGACACGGCTCACCCGTTGAAATGTGGCGCCTGACATCAAATATGTTATTAAATTTTCACACGCTGCTGACCGCAATATGATCAGGAGCAAACGCTCGCTGCTGTGCGCGCGCCCTCGGGTGCTCAGATCTGTTTACTTGGTGAGCAGAGGGTGCTTACATGATTCTGAGTACACAGCCAGCAAACTATTCCAACACTGAAGGTGCTTTGATGATGAACGTGACCGTGCTACGAGGTGAACACCGACCTCACCCCTCATGTTCCCCAGGAGGTCGTTAAAGCCACGCTCACCTTTGAGGAGGGCGTTAATGGACTTGAGCGGGGAATTGAAATGGCAAACTTTTACAAGAATCTTCCGGCAGCTAATCGCTCTTGTTAAACATGTAAAACTTTAAACATCAAATCCTTGTCAGAGTTTCCACTAAGTGATTGAAAAATATGAGAACAAAGGACTCAGCAGATTCTCCTTATAAAAAAAACGTTCTTTTTTTTCGCTCTTTCAAATAGAAACGATTCTTAAAAATATGATTCAACCAGCAAGAAGTGACAAAATGTAAAAAATCTCCTCTGCCATGCAGCCTCTTTAAGAAATAAAGTTGGAAGTGAAATAGATTTGACCCTGTTCATTTAAAAAGTCTTTTTTTCAAATGTGAAGTTATTCCTCTCTCACTCAACTACTTGCAGCCTCCTCCAGGCGCCAGCACATCATCTGTATCTGCCTCAACTCGGAGAAAAAAAAAATTAAAAAATTCTGGGAGTAATTTGGTGCAGAGCAACTTGAAAGCTGCTAAACTCCTCATTTCTGCATCAGTCACGATGAGACTGTCGGGGCTCACTGATGATTTCTACCATGAAAAGTTGACACTGAAGAAAAGTGTTTTCTGTTCTTGTGTGTTTCTGCTTTCGCTCTCTGCCCTCCTCATTTGTTCTGTTGAACCACTTTGTGCTCAGGCTGTTACTTCAACATAATGTCGTAGACATGAAGTAGTTGTTTGGCTTAAAATCCGGTAGATTAGAGCTTGATTTATGACTTTGCTCTGTGAAACTAATGAGCTGCAGAAGAGCAGCATCAGTCAGGGAAAAAAAGTCTTTTTGCCCACTGGACCCTCGTGTGGGTAAAAACTGATGAGTACAATGATGTTTTTCTTTGTGTCTTTTTCTCCTTTGGTTTTATTCCATCAATGCACTATTTTTGCAGAGCATTGACGTCAGTGAAGAAAAAAATGAAATGGAGAGTTTCAGGAGAATCAAGGTTAAAGCCAATGAAGTCACAAATCCACAAAAGCTTTTTAACCGTATAATTTAAGGTTTTTAAAAAAAACGTGCATTTCTGGTTTACAAAAAGCTGCTGTCCTCGCAACCGTCCCTGATCCAAGTCCAGTCCTTGACATTTTCTGCTCGCAATATGCCAGAAAGAGAAAGGTCTGGATGACAATAATTTTAATATATACCATATATAGTCGGCCTGGCTGCCCACTGTGACAGCGGAAATGTTTCCTGGAGCATATCTTAAGCTGCTGGCAGAAAGTCTACAGCGAGTTGACACATCTACACTAATATTCTGCACCTTAAACAGCAACTCCACACAGCATCACCTTGGTCAAACAGGGAGAAAGACCACAGGGCCTTTACTCACTGTCCTCTGAAAAGAGCAGAGCAAGGAGGCCCATGAGCACCAAATATCTCCCTCTGGTGGAGGGCTGCAGAACTCCATGTACAGTCAGGTACGACGACGAGCCGAGAAGAGTCAACAAGAACATCTCAGAAGACATAAATAGGCTACTGTTATCAGTGTGTGTGCGTGTGTGTGTGTGTGTGTGTGTGTGTGTGTGTGAAAGAGGTAAATGTGACGTGCAGTGTTAAAACACTTTGAGGGATAGAGAGACAAGAAAAGCACCGCTGCCTTCAAAGCGCCTACCTTCTCTGGTCCAATCAAATCCAGAGCATTCAGGAGCAGAATCTAAAGTTAGACGGAGGACATAGTGGCTGCATTTCACAACATCATGTCTGATCCTATATTCTGTCTGACATGCTCTTTACATGTGCTAATGGATCTATGTTCTCTAAACAGTTTGGAAAGTTTATGTTCAGTCAGATTAAAGGCTTTATGAGTCTGGCAGCCCTGGTATCACACATGCATTTTCTTTTTCTTAATTCAAATCTAAATGTTAAGGAAGTCAAACAAACACATTTGCAGGTTCAGCTCTCAAACTGCTGCTGTTGATTAAACCTGCTCGGTTGTAAACTGCAGAATGATGTACCTTCTTCAAGGGCGAAAAGCAAATTAATAGCCGTGTCCATTGTCAACCGAACCGCTTCTGTGAAGCACTGCCAGGAAAAATATGGCATGTCTGAAAAGGATGTGGCCTTGCTAGCAATCGCACAGAATAAGCAAGCAGTCTTTTGAATGCTTTGATGGGCTTCAGCTCTTCTGTCACAAAAGACGGGAGGCCGTCCTTCAGGGACAATGAATGAGAGGTCCAGCTTGGACAGAAAGTACAGTACAAATACAACTCCTTATTTTTTACCGTCTACAATTTTACAAAAGTACTGAAACAGACCAGTGAAACTGCACCATTTGTTCTTTTTCTCAGGGGTGAATTAGCATAATATATAATGCTTTGATTTTGTGCTCTGATGGGGTTTTTTTTCCCTCTTTCTATTCTCTGTTCTGCTGCCGAAAAGAATAATTCTGGAGTTGTGAATATCTAATTAGTTATCTCAAGTATTACAAGTTAAGCAAAAGTCGTGTTCGGCCAGTTAACTCAGTTGCACCAATCTTGAACATTTCGGTTTTCATTTATGGGCGAGCAGGTGTGACGTGATTAAAGATATCCTTGCATTGATCATTGTTGAAAGTCCAACTCCCAGCCTGAGATGTCAGAACAGAGTTGGAGCATGAAGAAGATGGTCTGACTCTTTTATGCAGATGTTTATTCATAGAGCTGGCCTCTCTTTAATTCTCTGTTTCTGTGCATACAACCAAAGCCCACTCACATTCAAGTACGCAGCACGACTTTTACAACAAGCAGAAACAAGGACACAAAGTTTCTGCATTTATAACGCTCATTTTTTATTATTAAAACTCTGCACTCTATTTTCACCTGTTATGATACGATGCATTATGATTAAACAAGTACGAGATAATACGATACAACACAAGTATATGATTATAGAGTATAGATAAGTAGTAAGATACAGGATATGTTATGATTCTGAAAGATACAGTACGATACGGTACAATGGTGCCGTATGTGATACGATACAACGTGATTCTCGGCGCTGTATTTGGCGCGTGGTGTGAAATGTGTGCAGCTGCCTCCACAGCGGCAGCACCAAATAAAAAACAATCAATACATATTACAGATGATCCACATTAGTAAATCTCTAAATAATAAAAAACATAAACAGTGAAAGCGATCAGAACGTCTTAAATTTACTTTAAATGCAAACTGGAGTGAATGTTTGTCTCGCTAAAGGTCGGTTAAAGAGTCTAATTTAATTTAAAGGCGATCTAACAGCAAACATAGACCTCATAAGAGTTTCAAACTTGGACAATAAACATGTTTATGATGCTATAATTCACACTAAGAGTCTTATAAACACACAGGAGGCTCCTTAAAGCCACTAAAGGGCTAATTTATTACTCGCTTTGCTCTTGAGCGTCGAGTGAAATATCTTCTTTTATGGAAGACTAATATCTCATCCACGGCCGTGACCACATGAGGTCAATGAGGTCGGGTTTCTGTTGGATGCTCCTCTACGCCCCGACCCCCTCGTCCCATGATTTGGGACGGATGTGACAGACCAGTCACGGCCCTGATCTCATACATTAACGGCCTCAACATGTTTTACATGCAGGATTACAACGTAGTCTACACATTTCCATACAAAGATTCAGAACACTCCTTGTGACCTTGTTTGGCGAAGTGTGGCACTGCGGTAAAAAAACCCAACTTTTTGTGCTCCTTCGTCGAGCCACACCTGAGTCAAACTTTCAACCTATACGGTGCATGAGCTGAACCCACAGGTGACACCTGCTGGAGACTTTTATAGCCCCTCACTATGGCCTCAGCTACACTCCTTATAAGGCCTTTTAACTGATGTGTTAAAACGTTATAACAGAGTCAGAGTGTTACAGCTAACTATATTTCATTATAGACTTTTATCAAGCAGAGCATAATGCCAGATTACATTCAACAGAGAGAACATTAGAAACTTAATATTAGCTCACCTCTGTCCTTGAGCACAGAAAGGTTCATGAAAAGCCTGCAATGTGTTTTCAGCCCTTCAGAAATGTGAGTGACGGCTTATAATTGACCCTCATCCTGCTTTATTTAGCATCCTATTCTGTCAGTATTGATTCGTGCCCACAGGAGCAGAACTCAGTGGGAGGCTGTCGGGACAGCGTGTAGCAGCAGATAACAACATGAGTATAAAGAATATAGAACAGCACTTACTGCGCAGCTTTGGAGACTAATTACTTTGTTTGTGTCACCATACAGCGGTTGAAAGGCTGAAGGCAGTTATATGTGTAGCCTACAGAGCCTGAGGGCACAATCTCATTTTACATTCAGCTGCCATCGTAGCTCCCCACGGCTGCAGGCAGCTTTCCATAGTTTAATATGAAATGACATTTACGAAGAAAAGGTTTGCCATATTTGCTCACATTTATTTCTCATGATATTTACAGATGCTTTGTTTGATTTGTTAGCCAGATGTCCATGTGTGACCTTACAGGGCAGGGCCAGCAGATGCTTTGATTGTTGGTGTTAAGCATGCAAGATTGCTATAGTATCTAAAAACGAATATGTACGTATATGTATATATATATATATATATATATATATATATATATATATATATATATATATATATATATGAGTAGAGATTATCTTTCTTGAATGTGTGCATGCCATCTTTTTGGTACTGAAACTTTTGCACCTTCGATTAGACTGAAAAGAATCAGCTGACCTTGGGGACCATCTAGTGGTGGATCTTGGAACTTCCTCAAGATTATTATTTCAAAAGGTGGAGTTTTCACAGAATTACCCCCAAAGGTTTCCAGATTGACAAATGGAGATCAAATTAAAAATGTTTAAATATCAGTATCCACATTAGTAGAAAGTATTGTCCCTGTGGTTTAATCCACTGATTTAATTTAAAGTCCACAGGAACTATCTTAAAATGTTTATCTGTGTAACACATCAGGTGAAATAGTAGAAGCCCGAAGTGGACATGCATAACATTAGACTTTTTCTTTTCTCCATGTTTAGAAGTATTTTTCCTGTTTTTATGAGGTCTTAACTTGTGATTCTCATCTCTGGATCACAATGTTGGCTTTCTCTTGATCACTATTTTTATTTTTCAGGTTTTTGGCGTTATTCATTCGGGCTGCTGTATATAAAATAAATAACTCTCATAACTCGAAAAAGAATGAACAAAATGTTACTAATTACCACAAATTCCAGTGTTAAAATTCAAAACTTTTCACCAAACCTAAACTCTCAGAAAAAGTTGCTCATGATCTAAAACAATGGGTGTGTGTAAGTGATGTGTTGTGTGTTTTCATTGTGTTGTGGATTACTTACCTCCAGGGAGCGCCCGTCTCATGCAGCAAATCTTCTGTCCACAGTTTCTACCTGCCTGCAGCCAGCGTCAGTGCAGACAGAACAATACTGACGCAAGCACTACAAAATAAAAGCATGACAAAGAAACCACCGTGTCACGAGGGAGTCAATCTATATTTACTGGAGTAATAAAATACTATTAATAGTGAGATATGACAATCTCTGATAAGCACTGCAAAGATGTAGGCTACGCCTAATTATGTCTACTTTGATTATTTTCTCGTGTTTTTGGTTGCTTGTGTGTCTTGTAAATAATTTGTAAAAGAAAAAAACAGTAGGGCTAATAGTCCTGCAGGGTGACCATTGAAACATTTTTAACTTTTTTTTAAGATACGACCATGGTCACATTATGGAGGAAACACTTTTTTTTTTTTTTTTTTTTTTTAAACCTTCAAAATCTAGCCAACAACTTAATCATGTCAACGTCATCAAACTTTCTGTCTGTCTTCTTCGGAGTTTCGTGGAAGGATGCAGCGAATCACATCATAACCATAAAAATAAACGAGGTTAGTTGATAAACCTTGCAAAAACAAACACACAACAACAGTTTAATTTGAAGGTAACCGACAGGAAAAGGGCTCGACGCTCGTTGGGGTCCGCTTGACACCTGTGTCCACCTTTCCCTACCTCCACAGTCCTCCTCCTCCTCCTCCTCCTGCTCTGAACTAACCACCTCCAACAAGTTTGACAGCTCAGCTTTTCCCGAGCTCACAGGCAGCAGCAGCAGCAGCAGATATCTGGACTCGCTCTACTTTCCCCTTTTTCTTTCTCACTGGTTTTTTTTTTTTTTTTTTTTTTTACCTTTTCATGGTCGCTGTGTGTGCGTCTTGCGTCTCCTGCTGGCTATGAGGGATCTCAGCTGCCCGTAGCTTTTGGCCACTTTGGATTAGTGTTTTTAAATTCCTGTATTCCTGCACTTGGCGTTTCGTAGTTTTTATATCTTTTTTTTTTGTTCTTGCTCGGGAGTCGCTTGGGATTTAAACATTCAACATGTCGAGGAGCACGGAGGAGGTGTCCAAGCTCACCGAGAGCACTTACAAGGTGGGTGCTGCTGGGAACTCAACAGGTGCGACAAAAAGAGAAAACACACCTGCATGAAATCATGCGCACAGGGTTGGAGCTGGAGTTCAACTCCCCACAATTCATGAACAAAGGGAGTTTTGACCTGCGTATTGTCTTGCAGGAGTTCTTAATTAGCGGAAGTTTTTTAGAGCACTCCAGCCATTTAAATGGGATAAAACTGCTGGACACAATGGAAACCTAACCTGTGTGATACATGTGCTAATTAGAAGGCTTTATTAAAGATGAGAAATATGAGTCCTTTCTAACATTTTAGCAGGTTAGTTAGGTTGTTAAAGAGGTTTCCTCATCTTTAGTTGTTTGAGTTTTACGCAGAAGAATACAGACACAAAAGAGTTCAGCTCAAGCCCTTTATTTATTCTAAGAGCTTTTGGGAGAGCCAATAACTGAGGAGTATTTCAGAGAATAGCCCCACCCTAGGAGTGCCCTTTCCTCCTCAAAGTGTTCAGCACTTAAATCATGTGTTTTGCTCAAACAGTTTCTCTGAAATGAAGAAGTCACTTTTTTGTGTGTGAAAAGGTTTCCTGCTTTTGTTTCTCTGCTGCTCCTGTGAAAACTGTTTTTCTATTACATTTGATTCCTACCAAAAGGGAATCGTTCATAACAATAAAAGTAGCATGAATGGGTGAAAGCCATTCTTCAGGGAGGGTTTGTAACTCACCACACATCGTGTAGCCAGATTAGCACTTAGCAAAGTGAAGGTGAGTTTGTATAAGGAGTCAAAAAAGGGCATTTAAGTCTTTTTGAGCAGCTTTCATCCCTCCTCTCGGGGGGAGCCCACCACACCTCCATGGTGTGATGAAACACAGGAGAAAGACTCCAGGTTTAATAATTCAGCTGCCTTTGTGTGTTGTGTGGTAAGATTATACAGCAGGCTGCTCCAGCCATCACCTCCCTATGATACATTATGTTTACATGAGGAGGGCAGCAAATTAGCGCCATGCTCTGCTGTCTGTGTTGTGCAAAGATTGCCCCTCAGACAGCATGTTTAAGAGAAGCTGAGAGGTGACATTTACTGGCAGGAGCCGTCGCTTCTGCTTCACCCTGAGTTGATGCTTTGAGTCGCGCGTTTTTGATCGCTGCAGGAGACGCTGTGTCTGTCAGGAGCTCTGCTCTCCATTGAACATACGCTCATACCTCATCCTGTAGTTGAGGTTATAGGAGGAGGAATAAGTCAGTGGTTTGTGTAATAACAATGATACATGTTGAGTCTCAGACATGATGTAGTCGTTCTGTAAAGCCTGCTGACGGGTCATGCGGTTGACTTGGTGCCTTAAAGGTCAAAGGTCATGTTAGGAAACAGTGCAGGACATGGAATGAGTGTCTAATCCTCCCTCACCTTTACTCCCAGGTGATGTCACTCATTCACATTTGAGTCACCGATGTGGAAAACCCGCCTGTGGTTCAGCAACATTTAAAAGCTTGAGTGAACACTGTATGACTAACTGTCCCCTCCTTTTTTTTTTTTTTTTTCTTTGCACCCACCCAGAGTGTCATGGAGCAGTTCAACCCCGGCCTGAGGAACCTCGTCAACCTGGGCAAAAACTATGAGAAATCCGTAGCAGGTGAATGTCTTCACTGTTTAGAAAATCAGCTTCTTGTAAACAGATCTGTGAATGGTTGCTGTGAGGCTTTCACCACAGAGCTGATCATCTTCCTGAGAGTTTCCATGGCAACAAAATATTTTTTTTTTCCATCACACAAGTTTTGCCTGGATTGGCACCTATAACCAACAACAAAAACGTAAAAAATAAATAAATAAAATGTTTTGTTGTTTATTCTGTTTGTTTGTCTCACGATGACAAACATTAATCTTCATTTTCATCTTTCCAGCAATGACCCTGGCAGGAAAGTTGTATTTTGATGCAATGTCTAAGATCGGGGAGAACGCTGCAGTGTCTCCGGTCTCCAGAGAATTAGGTAAGTTTCACTGTCACTCGGTCCTCTCGCTCTCCCCTGGGATCAACCGGGCCAAGTCTGAAGACTGAAGGAAGCATTTCTTCTGCCTGTTACATAAATGCAGTGTCTCCCAATCAATACAGATAGAAGACTGACACATTTACTGAAGCAAAAAATCAATGAGACAAACAGTCATAAATGGAAGCTAAAGTAACGTAACCAGCGCCAGTCATCGATCTAAAACTCAAACATGCAAAATAGGCCGCTAAAAAAAAGTCCTGCAGGAAAAATCAGTTCAGAGGAAAGTCTGCAAGAATCAGATATTCAAAGCACAGAGACGAATCTTCCAAAGTCTTTAACGTTTTCCACAAAAAATGAAAACAGGCTTGTTGAGGTCGATGTCTTTTCTTCTTCAGTGGAAGGAATCACTGCGGCATTTTCAACCAGCTGTTGTACCTTTTTGAAAATCCCAGAAAGTAAACAAGACGAACAAGTGTGCACCGTCAGATCTGCTTATTATCATCCAAGTCGACAAACAAGGGCGCTCGATCACAGCGCCAGTTATACTCTGATTAATGTCAGCATGATGCGTGTGATGGATGTACGACTCTGTGTGTGTGTGTGTGTGTATGTGTGTGTGTGTGTGTGTGTGGACGGATTGTTTGCTTCTCTGTTAGTTTCTGTCTAACTCCCCAGGCTCCGGCTCCCACAGGCTCATTTGCAGCCTGAAGAGGTCTGGCGTCCTCACTCGGCGTCACTGGTGGCACGCTTTGATTTAACCGCTGCACGTCTCTCAGCTCCCCTGCTGATTAGCTGCAAAACTGCTAATTAAAATCACCCGCACAATGGGAAGTGCCACGTGGTCCAGTCCAAGTCCTGGCACAGTCCAAGTGATGCTCCAAGTGATGCTCCAAACACAAAGTCAGGCTCGCTGAGTGTTCGCTTGCTCCTTAATTCATTTCAGCTACATTACTTGAATCGCTCAATGGGGACGAATAAAGTTTTTAAAAAAAACTTTTAACACCGCACGTCACACCTACACATTCACACACTGATGGTAGAGGCTGCTGACGAAGCAGCAGGAGCAACTTGGGGTTGAGTGTCTTGCCCAAGGACACATCAGACATGTGGCTGCAGGAGCTGGGGATTGAACCCCACACCTGAGCCACAGCCTGTCTGTGAAAAACATTTAATCGAGAGACTATCTCTTTAAGGCTGTCGAAGGCTCAACGCCGCGATGTTTAATCCCAACCATCTTAAAGTTGGCACATTTATCGAACCAGTTGGAAAAGTTCACACGCTTTCAAATGTTTGGCTGATTTCCTGCCTCGTCAGCTCATCTTTAGAGCGGTAAATCAAGAATGAGGACAGCTTGCTCCCTGAGCTATATGCGTCCTGTGACAGGAAGTGAAGAGGAACTGAAGGGAGGGATGCAAATAAACGAAAGATTTTTATCAGCGTCCATCGAAGTCGTCCAACCTGGACTCTGAAATGATAATCCCAGGTGTTGATATTCAGATGAACACAGAGCAAGCGGGAGATGACGCAGGAGTGACATTAGCATTATGAAACAGTTTGGGTGAAGTTAAAATGTCAAAGATGAGTCACACTCACCTCTGACCTGCTGCAGCTCCCACTAATCCCTAAAAGAGAGAGAGAGAAAGAGAGAGAGACAGACGCAGACTGTAGTCTGACTCATTATGGGGGATTATGTAAAGCAGGATGTGATTAAACACACCATTCTTCTCGTCATCTCGTCTAATGAAGCGCGGCTGTTAACCTAAATGCATTGTAACTTGAGTCCGACGTGCACATCCCAGGAACAAGCCGGATCTTGTGTCATCAGGATCTCATGAATCGTCCAATAAGGAGGGATCTATGGAGGCGTTACATTTAGCTGGACATGTAAAGTTTGGGACAAAGAATAAAACAGTTGGGTGCCTCCGTTCTCTCTGCCTGCTCCTGTTCCTTCTCGTGCTTGAAACCTGAGCTCCGGTGACGCGTCGCCGACCAGAAACCAGATACTCTCGAGAGGCATTCGAGGACCGGTGCACCTCGTCCTCCTGCCTTCTTTCTTTAATTCCTTTAGTCTCCCTCCTCCTCCTCCCCTTCCTCCTCTTCCTCCTCCTCCTCCTCTGCCAGAGGTCAAATATCAACAGTTGTTTCATTCAAGCACTCAGGTGTCTGACCCGTTTCATTATCTGCTTGAAACATCACAAGAATTAAGATCTGAAACACACACTAATCATTTGGACCCCATGAAGCTGTATTTACTGATTAAAATATACATTTTATATTTATGAGTATACGAAATGTTCTGATTTCCATTTGTAGGACATTAAGTTATCAGAAAAGTATTAACCAATCAGGTGTCAGCATGTCAAGCCTGTGTGCTTCTCTCTGTGTGATCTGAACACATCCTCATTTCTCAAGTTGTTAATTGGACTGTAAACAACGCAGCGCACAGAAAAGGGAAGTCTTGGCAGGAAGTCATTCAGCGCTCAGCGAAGATCAGAAGTCTTCCTCGGCAACGAGAGGCAGCAACAGTCGACGGGTTCAGAGATTGACGTGTAACTGATTGTGTTTGCTGAAAGAGGTTTGCATAGTTCTGACAAACCACAAACATGCAGCGTGTTGTTGTCTTTTTACAGCAGCCACTTCACGCACACACACACACACACACACACACACACACACACACAGTGTCCTTTGATGGTCGTTCAGATGGCAGCAGTCCCACTTTACATAATCCCAGCATGTTTGCAGAGTGTGTCAGGTGGCTCAGTGCGATGCCAGGATTATTTTGCCTACAGTTAAACACAGAGGAAGAACCGTGGGCCGCTTTGCAGCGTGTTGTTGTCAAAATCAGCTCAGAGTAGGTTGTTGCGCTTATTTATCGTCTTCTATTTTCTGCACACATTCTGCTGTGGTTCTGTCGCTCCCAGACTTTAGTTTCTATTTTCTGACTGTTGAACTTCATCTCCGCTCAACGGGAACCGCAACGCAGCTCCAGGTTTAAGGCTCGTAAGAATGCCAAGTTTATGAGTCTGTTGATCATTCTTCATCATGCGGAGAAAAGGTTGAAGATTAAATAGCAAAAAACACACATACATATACAAACAGGAAGAGCTTCCTTCGGTTTGTTTATCCTGTAATCGTGATGGAAAGGGAGACCTAAAGGATTTGTTACAGAGCCACAGCCAGAGATTATTTCAATGATGATTATTTTCTCATGTAACTGATCTGTTGTTACATTTTATAAAATGGTAGAAATGTTCGAATACTCCAAAACAAAGTCCTGTAATCTAGTCTCCTTTGTGTCCACATCCACGTGTGTGTGTGTGTGTGTGTGTGTGTGTGTGTGTGTGTGTGTGTGTGTGTGTGTGTGTGTGTGTGTGTGTGTGTGTGTGTGTGTGTGTGTGTGTGTGTGTGTGTGTGTGTGTGTGTGTGTGTGTGTGTGTGTGTGTGTGTGTGTGTGTGTGTGTGTGTGTGTGTGTGTGTGTGTGTGTGTGTGTGCGTGTCTGAATGTGTGTGTGTGTGGAGCTCCCACTGTGTCATGTTGCCATCATGTGAACTCACAGACAGGGACACCGATGTTACACCGTCATCGAATCAATGTGAATCTACAAGAACACGATGGCGGCTGAGCTTATTTGCATCACTTTTGCAAAAAAAAAAAAAAAACACGGAGCTGCAACAATTGACTTCATAAAAAACCTCATTTTTTTTAGATTAAAAAACTGTTAAAATTCTGATTGCAGCTTCTTCAGTCGCACTTTTCAGACTGTGTATCGTTTTTTCCTTCGTGTCTGAAGAACCTGAACACAACATTCTTCTGGTGCATGATTTATGTCTCCCCAGAGGGAGAGTACGACTGATCTAAATCAGAAAATGGTTTAACAGCACAAAGTGACACTGAGACATTCACAACAGAGCTGAGCACTTATTCTGCAGCTGTTTCACAGAACTCAAGAATCAGCTTCACCTTTACTGTCCATGGATAAAAAAAACATGTGACGCAGTGAAAGTTAAAGCACGCAGAGAGAAACACTTTATGAAACTAAAAACATGTTGAAGCACATCATTACATGACACGTCACTTATGTTATGCAAACTGTCATTTGAAGCGTCACCAGGAATCATTGTGCAACGCGACAGCGGTCGTTAACAGGATCATCTCAGGAATCTAACGATGGTCGCCCGCTGGTTGGTGTGCGGAGGCTTGAGTCCTCGAGGGCGCGCGGCCTGGGTTCAAGTCTGGCCTGTGGCCTCGTTCCCTGCGTGTCGTGCATGACTTACCCATGAAGAGGATGAACTCTAAAATATCTCAGGGAACTCTGAAAGCTGTTTGAGTTTGTTTTAAGTCACCTGATCGGGTCGCTCCTCCTGCTTTACAGTTCTTCACCAGAAACAGACGGAGCTTCTTCCACATCCTCCAGCGGGAGAACTGAATCCACACAAACAGATGAACTCACTGTTTGCACCAGGTGTTTTCTGCAGCGATGAGGACGCTGCCTCCCTCTGTTTTTCTGATAAGAGTTTAATGATCGTACATGGAGGTTGTTGTCTTTCGGGTTTAGTCAATCTCATGCTGATAAAACTCTGAGAAAAGTTGCTCTCCTGGTTCACAGACATTCTTTGGATATTGCTTTGCTCTAAACTTAACACTTAAGAGTCACATTGAAAATGTTTTTGAGGAATTGGACGTGTGGGATGGGGGAGAGCAGAGCAGCCCCGCCCGAGGAGAAAACAGGTCACACACAGACGAGAGATACTGCTAACATCATTTTGATCTCTTCATGATGTATAGCTCAGAAGCTGTGAAAGACGCCTTCATTGATGACTAAGATTTTCATAAACACAGGGTCACTGTATTTTAAAATCTGATCGTGTTTCCCGCCTCGTGGAAATCAAGGAGGGCGGACACTTTAATCCACTAAAGCAACCTGTTCTTGACTCCAGCTGATACTAAAGCAGGCGGTGACAGCACACGCCTCACATTAGCCACGTAGCTCGGTGTTTCTTTCTCCACTCCTCCACAGCCAGACATGACTCTGTGTTGGACGAACAGCTGCCCGTCTGTGCTGTGCTTCTTTATCTCCGTTTCATTTTGTTGGCCGTGGATCGCCTCGGCTCTTATCCACTGTGTGACACCTGTTGCCCGGCAACGTGTTGCAAAGGCCGCGTCAACAATAAACAAATGAGTGAGGTCTGCTGGAGGGAGGCTTTATGGTCGCTCAGAAAGTAAAGAGACACATTTGCATTGATTGAAGTATTCCGATTTTTAATGAGTGGTGAACAACGTTTATGTGCTCATAGTCTGTCAGCTGTTTGGCTCCACACCTCACCTGCTGACATTGTTAAGATGACATATTGTAGATAAGGAGACTTTCAGTCAGACGTGTCACACACTTAATCAAGACTTCTTTATCTCCACCATGTTGGGTTTTTTTCCCCTTTTCTGTCTTCCTCTTCCCCTTCCTCCTCCTCCTCCTCCTCCTCCGTCTTTACTCGGCTGATCTTTTGTCCTTTATCTGCCGAGCTGTTTGAAGTTCTCTGAGTCAAAGAGTGAGTCTCCCCCATAATAAGGGAGGGCGTGTCGGTGAAAGGTGTCGGAGACAGCGCAGGGAGAGGCTCTGTTTACATGCCGATGAATGTACAGAGTCATGCTGGCTGCTCATTGAACATCTGTCAGGGAGTTACGCAGTAAAACATTCATCACAGCCTTGATGGGAGAACGACTAAAAGATAATCTGTGGTCACATCGTCCTTTGTGTTGTCAGGGCTGAAACCTCCAAACTCAGGACATGTGAAGTGTCTGAAGTCGAGCTCATGCGCCGAGCTAACACCTCCCCTCAGTGTTGAATGTTTAACAGACAAATTAAATATCCCACTTCGTCTGCAGGCTGGAACCAATCTGTGTTTTTTTTCTCGAGGTTGCCTCATCGCTCAGTCCGTGCTGGCTCCTGAGGAATGTCTATTTATTTACTCACCGTGCACGAGAAATAAATACACATGGGAAGAGCTGTGTGGGAAAGAAACAGTGGAGTATTGAGTTCCTGTGGTGAAGATCTGTTTCTATATGTAGAACAACAAATGATCCCAGGTCCACTCAAACACTTCGACCTGTCGTGGTTTCTACTTTTACACTTCTGAACTTTAAACTGGAACAGAAACATCAATTTAGTGTTTCTCTGAAACGACTGTCGAAACCTGAAGAAGAAGAATATCAACTTAAATAATTTGCTCTATTATCGAGTCATGCTACATGCTCGTGCACAAACAGGATCCTGTGGACATGCACGAATGGAGAGACGTCAGAGTGGGGGGAGCTGCCCACAGGGGGGCGCTCCTGGGCTGGTGGGTGTCGGGGTGGAGGGGTCAGTGTCTTGCACAGGAGCACCTCGGCAGTGCTCAGGCAGATACCTGGTGACCCTCCTGTTCCCAACCCACGTCCCTGCCGCCCCCAGAGGACGAGCAGAAGGACGCAGGGGATCGACATACAATTTATTAAAAACTCTTATCTCAGGTTATCTGTTCATATGAGTGCAGAAATATCTTGGAGAAATGTATTCCCTGTCGGGTCACTTTGGCTCCTCCTCCATGGATTCATCCTCCTCCCGTGCCGGACGAAGTTCTCGGCACGGTCGGCCCTCTCACATGTTGTTGCAAATACACACAGCGTTCATTCATGTCCAGCCGTCATCAGGGTGTTCATGTGTGTTTGTGAGGGGGGGGGGCCTCTCCATAGAAGTGTTACTGCATAAACACAGACTCAGGCAGAGGCCTTTTATCGTTTGTTTGCAGCACAGTCGAGGCTCCATGATAAACACACACGAGTCATCCTGAAGGCCGTCCGGATCAGACGCGTTCTTTTAGCTTCACTTCCTGGAAGGTCAACAGGGAATTAATTACAGTTTTCCATGTAGTCACCATGCAACATAATCCTAATTTTATTGCTTTTTTTGGCAGCAGTTAGAGACGGCAGGTTGTAGCTTGTGGCTGCCTGCCATCAGCTTTTTTTCTTTTTTTTTTATTGTTTCCAGAGCGGCAGGTGGTCCGGTTTTTCCGGTCCTGGCATAGTTTGTTTTTCCTTTCAACCCAGCGAAAGAAATCCTTTGTGACACAAATATGTAGCCGCTGACATCTGATGGATTTGAGTTCTTTATAGACGGTACATACTGTATTGTGCATACATGGTGCTCATTGTGTTGGTGCAACTGTTGCATGATGCAGTGACCCTCACCATGTCTCTCTTTGTGTTTCAGGTGTCGTGCTGATGGAAATCTCCGAGGTCCACAGGAGGGTTCATCTGGAGCTGGAAGAGAATGTGAGTGCTCCATGTGTTTGTGCGCTTACCAAATATCATTATGCAACATAACTGCTCTCCTAATTGCCCCACATCAGCCTCTAAACCTGTTGTTCACAGTATTTGCAGACAATCGCGAGCCAAGCCTCAATTCGCTAAACACCGTTTAGTGGCACACACACTCAGTCTGCAGCTCTCTCTCTCTCCTCCTCCTCCTGTATTAGAAGGATAATCACTGCCTCCTCCTCCTCCTCCTCCTCCTCACCTACAGCAGCTACAGGAGCGTCACAAATAAGATACGCACATAGAGGAAGGGAGAACAACAGGTTCAGACTGCAGGAGCACCTGTTGGTTTGTTTCCTTGATGAGAACAGCAGACAGGTCTCGACACGCCCGGGGAAAACAGCAGCTGGAGCTGTTAGTGCATTAATTCATTTACTTTCACCTGAGTATTAACTCAAATATAAATCATCTTTATCTCATGCATCTGTGACTTAAGACCAGCAGCACACAGCGTGGAGCATGAACAAACCAAAATATTCATACACTCGAGGCGTGGCAACAAAACAACACAAGTGTGAGTTTGAAAGTTGCATCTTAAAGTCTTTTTGGGGTCTTAAAGTCGTGCAGCACTGTCCTCTGGGGCTCACTCTTTGTAAGTGGGATGATTGGTAACGTTTTGAGTCACAGCATCAGTTCAGGTCACGTAGAAGATGGAATGAAATCCGATGTGGACTTGGCTGAGGGTTTGTGTTGTTCCTTCAGTTTCGGGGTCTTAAATTTCACTGCTCCTCCCCGTGTGGGATGCCGGGCTCCATCGCTAAAGCGCTGCACGAAGGGGAACGCTTCGAAACACTGGCTCTGACGAGAGAGAGAGCTGAGAGCACGGGAGACGGAGAGAGAAAGCTGTGGGCATTCCCACGCTTTGTGTCTGACTCATTCATAAGCGCTGCCTCGGCCTTGGCCGTCGCCCCCGCACGCTCGCACCGATACGCTTCGAAATGATCGCTCTCCACGTCTTTCTTTGAGACTTAAAGTTGTTTTTTCTTTCCCCATTTTTTGCTGCTGACAGCGAACAGACAAACTGTTGCACTCCATCCTCCCCTCATGTTTCTAACCAGCAGTGTGTTTTCTTCCCCTCTCCTCCTCCTCCTCCTCCTCCTCCTCCTCCTCCTCCTGAAGTTTAAGAGGTTTCACAGAGAGATAATAGCCGAGCTGGAGAAAAAGACTGACATGGACGTCAAATACATGACAGTGAGTACGCTCTGCGTGTGTCAGGAGAACACACGCTGCTTTATAAAGTGTGTTTTGTCTGTTTCAGTTTTTTTATCAGTGTAGCCTACACACAAGCTTCTTTTCCAGGGGTCAAAAGGTTCCTCACATTATCGTCTGTTCCACCCGAGTCTAAACACACGGAGGGATTCTGCCAGTGTAGCTTCTGAGGTGGGCGGAAGCTGTGAAGGATGTGAAAACTTGACTTATGATAAATACCTCCCTGCACTTTGAGAACCTTCGACCCCTCCAGTCATGTCCTTCTGGGGTTCCTGCAACTTTCTTCCTGCTCCGGTCCCTGCGATAGAGAACCTGATAAAGTCCCCTGATTATGTCCCTCTGATGGAAATGATCCTTTAATTGGCTGCATTGAAAAAGACCTCTCCGTGTGAAACAATAGGTGTGATCATGAAGAGTATGAGCGGTGAGAAGCATGACGTTATCCACTGCTGTATCATTTTCTACCATCATGCCTGTTGTCATGGCAATTCATTGATTCAACTTGTTGCTGCTGCAGCATCGTGCAGAAGAGAAATGTCTGGAGCTGCTTTGTAAATGCAACTAAAACACCGAGATGATGCTTTGTTTTTGTGTCTGCACAGAGGTGGCTGGAAATAGGCGTTATTTTAATCACATTTCACGTATTGTCTTATTTTCAAATTCTACTGTAGATGGAGCAAAAGTCACTCAAGAGGAGTGAATAAAGGTCACAAATACTAAAGTCACACTAACATAAGACATCTGGTCTTCTATTAAATCTGGCAGCTACTTGCTCTTGTGATTCCTAACTTTTCATTTGAAGTCTGCTGGATATTTAAAGCCTCCAAACCCGAGCGTGAAACAGACTCTCATGGTTAGATTATGTTTCTACAACACGAAGTCGATGCGTCAAACTGACTTTGAGTAGAAGTTACCCAACATGGCAACTAACTGGAGCTGCAGTTGATGCTCCGGCACTGAGGTGGATGTGTCCTCTGCTGCAGGCCACGTTTAAGAGATACCAGATGGAGCACAAGATGAAGCAGGACTCACTGGAGAGGTCACAGTCAGACCTGAAGAAGCTGAGGAGGAAGAGCCAGGGCAAGAACGCCAACAAGTACGAGAGCAAGGAGAGCGAGGTGAGCAGTTTGACACCTCAAAGACATGTGACACACACACACACATACACACACACACACACACACACACACACACACGTGCATTCATGTGTGCATAATTACAGCCACATTAAGAACCCTTGACACCTGATATGCAACGTGTCAAAGGCCGTGTAACAGTATTCAGCTCTGTGCAGGAACACAACATGCATGTTGGTTGTTTTGCTCCTGCACACACGACACCCTCATGCAGTGCACCAGCATTGCTGCTACTGATACATGTACACACACACACACACACACACACACACACACACACACACACACACACACACACACACACTGCTTGTACAGCAGAAATTAACATGTTCACAGCCTGGTTAAAAAAAAGATCTGATAAGCTCATGCGTTACTGCGTTATGCATATTTTAGTTCTAACTCATCTGTTCTGATTTAACAAAAGAAACGAGTTATTCATAATGAGCCCACGGTTGATCTGCGTGGCGGGCTGCAGCTGTGGAGCTGCTTGTCAGGAGGCTTCAAAGCCGCCTCAGCTCCAGCTCTCAGCCTGGTGTTAGGTTGGCTAAAAGTTAGCATGAGAGCGTAGCAAAGTGCCAACAAGACTCACTCAGGCTTGGAGCTGTCTCACTTCCTTTACTGACTTATGTTCCTTCCTTACTTCACATACATGCGTGGATCATTGGAAGCTGAGTGTAATGTGAAGTGTGACGGCTCGCTTGAGTTTATCTCTGTACATAAAAACTTCACACAAGCCTCGAAAAATGAACCTTTGATACGTTATTTTTAAATAAACCTTTGATATGATTGATATGTATTCTCTCCCCGCTGTTCAGTTTGTATGAAGCATCATTCATGCTTCTTGTCATGTACCTTTATCTTCTTAGTGGGTTCACTGAGTGAACGATGAATCACTGTGTCGTTGCTCTTAGTTGAAGTTGTTAGCACACACGGACACGCCCTCACAGAGCGACAGCAGAAGAAGAGTTCAGTCTCAAAGCTGTTTCTGTGAGAGCACAGCAGCCTCACATTTACATAACCCTCTCTATCATCCATCAGCTCTGCTCACCTGGGTGTGTGTGTGTGTGTGTGTGTGTGTGTGTGTGTGTGTGTGTGTGTGTGTGTGTGTGTGCTCGGTCATCACGCTCAGCCCCGCCTACAGGCTGACAGAGATAAGATCCAAACAGGAGCACACGACCACAGAAAAGAGACCTTTAAGTCGATCAATGACTCTCCTACAGAAATACAACTGAGCTCCAAGTTCTGCTCTGCGAACATTCATAACAATTAAACAGTGTATGATCGAGGTACATATGGAGGCTTTGAAATGTTCAGAGAGAGTGATTCTTTGGTGTAGTGTGTGTGTGAGTGTGTGTGTGTGTGTGTGTGTGTGCGTGTGTAGCCTGTTGCCATCCCTCGCTTTTCCTTACTCGTAGTTCTTAAGATAAACACGGGTTGTCCATGGCAACAAGCCCGCTGCAGTGTTGATAGATTTAAAGTGATTAAGACGGGGTGTGTGTCCGTGTGTGTGTGTGTGTGTGTGTGCGTGCGTGCGTCCATGTGTGTTTGTGTGTATGAGGAAATAGCATTTCAAACTCAGTGTTTCCCCCTCGTCCAGATGATTCCACCGCTTCTCAAATGATTTAATCATCAATGCACATGATGGATATTGATTAGGCAATTAATGCAAGACCTATAAATCAGTGCAGCTTCATGATCATTACTGTGGATATGCAGAGACATGTTTATCAGTTTTGTCTTTACCTTGTTCTGTTTAATACACCTTGATCATTCTGTGAGTGATGCACATGCAGGAGTCTCAATTTCATCCCAAAGAAACAAACGTAAACACTAAACAGGCTGATTGTTGTTCAGTATAGCGCTCGTCTTGACGCTCACATTTTCAGAATGTTTTATGATTTCGGACCAAGCGGGAAGCCGCAGCGTTGAAAGATGAAGGCGATGCAGAAGTGCGGGAAAGAAAAGAAAAACTGCAGTTCCTCGTGTGTCCACTTGAGGCTGGCTTAAAAAGCTTCGGATGTCCCTTTCACACCCGCTCATAAAAACCTGTATTTATATCAGCTCTGAATGTGTTTACAGCCTGGGGATTCACTGTAGGTCTAGATTTTATGACCCCAAAAAGGGGGCGGGGCTTATCTTACTGCAAGCAAAACTCTGCAGATCTCATATCCATTCTCTTCTGTCTGATCAGCGTAGAATAAACGTAATATTTGTTTATGCTCTGCGATTTAATGATAAAATAGTGACAGACAAATAGTTGAAGATTGAAGTTGTCTAACGCTGTCTTTACATCACACGGTGGATGAGTCAGATTAGTCCTCACTGACATGAAGTCACAGAAAAGTTTTCAGACAAACACTTTCGTATTAACCTTTATCCGCCTTTGTTCTAATCCATTACGTTCTTCTTGATTGAATCAAACTGCAGGAGAGCCGCTCCTGACAGCCAGCAGGGTATTATTATGGGATGTCTCAGGTAAATACAGCTGGAAGTAACTGGAAAAAAACAGAGGCTTAAGATTGAATACATACAGAGAGAGAGCGACAAGCAGAGGGCTGTTTCTGCTCTGCACTCGTGTGGGTGTGCATGTTTGCTGCAGAACTTTGCATCTGCTCGTCTGTTGACACACAGGTAAGTCTGTTATCAAGATCTCATGAGCTCCAAATGGACGGGTTCATGCGAGGACTTCCTGGCATTAGAGAGACAGACGGGCAGGCGGACGCCCATTCAGTCAGCGAGACAGACGCAACTGTTTAGACAAAGACGATCTCAGCTCAGCTTTTATGACTAGATACCACACGGTCCAACCTTTTTATATTTACCACTGGATCAATACAGAAGCACGGGAACATGAATGTTAAAAAGATAACAAACATCCTGGACGAGCTTGGATTGTAGCCTCCCATTGGTTATCTCTTTAGTTATGAGCGATCCTCAGATAAGCCTTAATGGTGAAGATGTGTTTCTGGGTTTCACTCAGAAGATGAGAGTCTGGACTTTTTGTAGCTGAATGCAGTTAATCCAGCGTAGTGTGGTGATGAATAGGGCCGTGGGCCATTGAAGGGTTCACCTGAGGAAAGCGGTTGTGCAGGCTGAATAGAGAGGGCGTGTGCCATCGAATGAACAGTCGTTACAGGCGTGCCAATCCCAGCCAGCTGGATGAGGATGACGGTGTGCTTCGACTAAAAGTCCGGGACAAAAGAAGTTTGGATGGGTGTGGTCCTGATGGCATGATGTAACCATTGGTATCAGAGTGAAAACAATGATTTATACAATTAGAAATCATACAAATGCATCGCACGTGCCAGAAGTGGAATCCAGACAATAAAATAAAGATTAAACTATTTGTAAATACTGTTGGCCCGAGGTGATAATCTAACATCCATACTTCAGAGATGGTAGATATGAGGAATCCTTCCTAATAATCCAAATAGTTGTTGACGTCCCATTGGGGACAATAAAGGATATTTTGATCTTATATTCTTGTCTGAAAATAATCTTTTGAACGCTGTAAAATCTACAAATAAATGTTCAGCTCTGCAAGCCACAGCCCCGTAAAGTCCCCGTACTAAAGCCCCCCCCCCCACCCCAAAGGACCAAAGAGTTGATTTAGACCCTGGTCCTCGTAGTGGAAAGACACGAACGGCACAGAAGTCCAGATTTCCTGGTCAGAGTTCTTGTAGTGGAAACTCACTTAGTGATTATGAAAAGAAAAAGTTTGACAAGACATGTAAGATCGACTGAACACACACACACACACACACACACACACACACACACACAAACACACACACCAGTCTGTGATTCTCTCAGAGACCTTCTGACCTCTTTATAATCCTGCTGTCTGTGGAGATAAGACCCCCCCCCCCCCTTATGTTGCCCTGTCCTTTAAACTGAACACTAAATCTGTCGATACAGTAAACTCTCCTAGCGATACCTCGGCCCCTGCAAGAGGCAGATTAGAACATTCAGAAAGGAAACGTCCATCGCAGTCACGCCGTTGGGTTTGTGTACGAATCTGAAAGGTGATGGAACAAGGTGCGAAGCGTGTGGCCGGGGAGATAAGACACAACGATTCATTCAGGACTTTGTAAGGCAGAGCAGATAGAGACACCTGATTCATGTTTGTTTGAGTGTAAGTGAAATAATAGTCCTGTGTGTGTGTGTGTGTGTGTGTGTGTGTGTGTGTGTGTGTGTGTGTGTGTGTGTGTGTGTGTGTGTGTGTGTGTGTGTGTGTGTGTGTGTGTGTGTGTGTGTGTGTGTGTGTGTGTGTGTGTGTGTGTGTGTGTGTGTGTGTGTGTGTGTGTGTGTGTGTGTGTGTGTGTGTGTGTGTGTGTGTGTGTGTGTGTGTGTGTGTGTGTGTGTGTGTGTGTGTTTTCAGTGCCTGGAGACGTTGACGAGTCGTCAGATGGACATGCAGTTGTTCATCGCTGACGGCTGTAAGGAGGCTCTGCTGGAGGAGAAGAGACGTTTCTGTTTCCTGGTGGACAAACACTGCCTGTTCTCCTACCAGTTCGCCTCCTTCCATGACAAGGTACAACGTTAGCACCAAGGCTCGGTTGGCACCTCACAGGGAAAACCGCCGCCATCTTTAAATCTACTTAAAACACCAGCAGGACGGTTTCATTTCAAACCCGCGATGTCGGCACATCGCAGCATGTCCATGTTCACTCTGTCTTCTGATGATGTGTGTTCTTCTTTAAATATCTCGTCTTGTGTCCGTGTCCTCTGGACAGGCCAGAGACATTCTGACTTCAAAGCTGAGCAGCTGGCAGGACCAGTGTAACGACGCCACGGACATGCCCGAGAGCATCCTGACGATGATCGAAGGACTGCGAGCGCCCGTCACCATCACCCCTCTGCCCTCCCCCTCGCCGTCACGGCACAGTGTGGTACGACGGGACAGACTTCCTTTTCCTTTCAGAGCTTCCTGATGTACACACCTGTATTTTAAAGGACAGAGAAAAACAATATTTAAGATTTTTCGTGGATATCGATACCTAATGAGGTGCCAGTAACCTAGCGGTGATGCGGGCGGCCCGGGTTTTTTAGAAGTTTTATGTCTTGCTAATTATGCTATTATAGCTACATTGTTAGCTTTTGGCGTTTTAATTTTACACATACAAATAAAAATAGATTTTAATCAGCTTATATGTTGAAGACCAACACCTAATTGTCCACATTTTGATCTTTGTTTGATGAAACCCCGATCTTCAATGAACTGTTGTGTACATTGTTGGTTAATCAATCTGTTAATAGCTAAAATGACTGTAAACCATGTTAAAAAGTGAAGAGGAGTGTGTTCTGTACACAAAGAGTCAACTCTAAACGTGCTAACATTGTAATGTCTGTTTTTGTTGCAGAACATGTCCACTCCCCCGGCCCCCCCTCTGAAGGCTCAGACCAGCCCTCTGGCCAACATGTTCACCCAGGAGAACAACACGCCCGCTGTAAAGACCAGCAACAACAATCACTCAGGTATTACTGCACCATCAAACTTCAGCATGGCTGCTGACTCTTGGCATTGTTGTTGTTTTATTCACACTCTTTGTGTTTTTCCTTGTTTCCTTCAGACCACGCAAACAGCGAGGACAGCAGCCTGGCCCGGTCCGTGTCTGTGGCTACAGGCCTCAACAATATTGTGAAGAGGCCGCGTGTGCAAACCATCTTCCCACACACCGCGGGCAACAACAACACGCTGCTCAGCTTTGACGAGGGCGACGTCATCGTCCTGCTCATCCCCGACGAGCGAGACGGCTGGATGTACGGAGAAATGGAGAAGAACGGAAAGTGAGTGGAATCACTGCTCGTGTTTGAACTAAAATCACCTCGTTAAATAAATGAGCACAATGTCCTCATATTTCAGAGCATATGACAAAGACCTGATTCCTTTATATACATACATATATGTAAACACAGATGAGCTTTTTTTTTTCTTCACCTGAACATATTTAGTGGAATTTAAAATGTGACCTATAATAGCCTGATCTTTATGTTTTTGCAGCTGGACGCGGCTGTAAAGTGGGCCGTGAACACCTGAAAAAAAAGGATATTACCTAGATAATTAATAATAGCAACATCATAGGTGTTAGGTTTTTTAACTGCAGATAAAATGTATAACTTTTAGCACTCTACACTTAAAAATGAATCAATCTAAAAACTCTCAAAAAAGTCTGGAGTAAACTTCTGGAGTATTTCTGCATTCATGAAAGATTTGATCACTATTTGGAAAATTATAAATGTTTTTGACAATGATTTATGACACAACTGTCTGTAATGATGATCAACTTTCCCCGTGTTTAAGCCGAGGCTGTGCAGAAGCCTTTGAAGACGAGGGCAATGAGGAAATGTTCCTTTTTATCTGTTAAACACGTTCAGCCTTCTCCAGAGCGTTCAGGTGATTGACAGAGACTTTCGACATTTCCTTTCTGGACAGATGGCCCCTCTCCTGATTGTCATGCTGACCATGTACACACACACACACACACACACACACGAACACACGAGTGCTGCCTGAGCTGGAACCTCCACTGATACAGAAACCAGAGTGAAGTATGGCCTGAGGGTGGGATGTATTGATAGTTGACTGAAGGGAGGCCGAGAGAGAGAGAGGTTCAGAGCACCACCTGCTCGCCCACACTGACACTCACCACCGGGCTGATGCTCTGCGTGCGTCTCTGATGTCTGACTTTTTACACAGAGATTTGATCTGAAGCTCTTGGATGTGTGTTTTTGAATTTTAATCATTTATCATGTTTGATCTTTGTCACTTTCAAGGGAAATCACCTTGAAAATTCATATTTATATAAAAAAAAGAAAAAACTGATCAAGGGCAGGCAGCCATCATTTCAGAAGTGTTTTCAAAAGTGAGCCAGCTGCAAACTCAAACTTTGTTCTCGCTGCCCGGCCGCTGAGAGCCAGGCGAGCTGGCTCACCTGCAGGCTTAAAAAGTCTAAATCTTCATGTTCATCAGAGCACAGCTTCTTAAAAGATCGACATTGAGTCCTGCAGGAGGGCGGCTTTGATGCATTCAGGTCACACACTTAGTTTTTCTATTTGTCATAAATCAGCTTTGAATATGTTTCTCAACAACATGCCTGGCATCAGCCGCCTGACTCAGACACCCACACACACATGGATGGACAGACGGATGAATATCAGCAGGGCAAAGATACACGAGAATCACTGAGAGAGAGAAAATGAGCTGGTGATAAATCAAACCACTCAACATTTAACAAACAATACACATCTGACGTGACTGCTTCCGTCGTTAGCATGCTCTCTTTTCTAACAACTGGATTCTTATTATTCGTGCAGGACTGTCAGAGTTATCCTGGCTCGATAGACAGGATTGTTGTTAACGACAAGCTAACCTGTTGAGTGGAAACAAATAAAGTGTTCCCTGTATAAACTTTTTCTGTAAAGATAATCAGCAGCTGTTTCCTAAAATAAAAAGATATGGACTTATGCAAATGTAAAGCTGCTCATCATCCCTTCAGGGCCTCCATGCATGCATGCATGTGTGTCTACAGAGACTGAGGATTTTGATGTTTGTTTTGTTTGGCATGGGACGTTTGTAAGCGGGGAGCCAATGACATTGAGTTGTATCCACTCCTAAACTCACCTGCACAGTGGTAGGATGGGATTCAAACTGTCAAATACGACGGACGTGGACTTGGTGTCAAAGGACAGAAAAATGGAGTCCTAGACAGGTGAAACGTGAGGCAGAACGTCAGGTTAGCTTGACTTGCGGTCTGCTTTCTGTTGGACATGCAGGCGGTTAGCTTGTGTTAGCATGTGATAGCTTGCAGTGTTTGCACAAGCAACAGCCGCACACACCGCTTCGTGTAGTGTGTCTGTATCTACAAGCTGCAGTGTGTGTGTGTGTGTGTGTGTGTGTGTGTGTGTGTGTGTGTGTGTGTGTGTGTGTGTGTGTGTGTGTGTGTGTGTGTGTGTGTGTGTGTGTGTGTGTGTGTGTGTGTGTGTGTGTGTGTGTGTGTGTGTGTGTGTGTGTGTGTGTGTGTGTGTGTGTGTGTGTGTGTGTGTGTGTGTGTGTGTGTGTGTGTGTGCTGGAACAAACAGCTGCTTAAATTGTATTTTTTTTTAAACCACAAACTTTACGGGTTTGAAGTCTCATTTACTAAACGTAATTCTTTCATGTCCCAGCAAAAGCGTCCGCTCCGCACGTTTGAGATAAGAGCTTGAACACAACGTCAAGAAAATCTCAAACAAATCATTGATTATCCTTAAAGTCGATGAACTATTTGGAAGAATGACAATATAATAAAGAAGTTTTCAGTTTTGAAGAGGTCTCCTTTGATAACATTTCCTTAAAGATAAAGGCGTCCATTCATCAGGATGTCTCCTCTTTAAAGTTTCCTGTTTCTGTTACCATGGATACCATATGACCACATAGCACATAGACAACAATAGAGAGAGAACTGTAAAGTGAGGGGATCTGTATCTCTCAGCACTAGCGTGCTGTCAGAATGCTTGCAGTGGAAAAACGACTTCCTTAATGTCTCTCTAATCGTGCAGGCTTATACCCAACTCTCCACGCTGACAGTATTGACGTCAGTGTTGGAGGTAAAGTCAAGATGTTTGTCTTCATTTGTCTTAATCCTGAATATGCTTTTTGCATCATTTGGCTGAGGTAGTATCCAGAAGATGCTCTTTACAAAAGTGACCTCGTTGGGTGGAGCTGTCCTTGTGTAGGGGGGCTGTACAGGGGGTCCTAAAAAAAGGCGGGGTAAGCCAGGTTCGAGTCCAGCTCCTGGCTCCTGTCCTGCATGTCAGTCCCCTCTCTGCCTCCTGAATGTGGACGGGGAGGGTGACTATGATGAAGACTCAGAGGATGAGGATGAAGAAACTCAGAGATGTTATGACTTCACTCCATCCAGAAACAAAGGCTTTAAAATGAAATCAAACTTTAACTTTGAATCTCTAGTTTTAAATATCAGGTCAGACTTTTTCATTTCAAAGTGTCGCCGCTTTTTGTTTCTTCATCACGACTGAACACTGGTGAACACACCCCAATGCACCCCGTGTTTTCACCGTGTGTGTTGATTGATCACCCCCCCCTAACTTTTCCTCTCTCTCTCTCTTTGTGTGTCACAGGAGGGGCTGGTTCCCTTCATCTTACTGCCGTACACTTTCTGAGCCACTCGTGAATAACAACAGGTAAGGAGACTCCTTCTCACACACACACACACACACGCAGCAGGTGGTTTCAGGTTGCAGGCAGCTGTATTGTTGGCAGTGTTTCCTCTGGTTACGACTATGAGCGTGATAACTAATCTTGTCGGGGACTCTCCCATTCCTCAACCTTTGATTCCTGTTGTCACTTTTTTTGATCCCAATTTCCTCCATCGTCTTGGAGCCGTATTAAACCTCTCCTGCGTGTGTGCTCTCACATGACCCATGCACCGTCATGAAACCTGTGACACATTCATTGTTCAACCTCAGAAAAAAGCTTTTAGTTATCTTCTGCTCCTATTAATATTAAATATCCCTCCAATCTGTGTGATGAAAATGGATCTAAAATTAGAGTCTTCAGGCGAGTTCAGCAGGAAAATATCAGGAACCAGGATGTTGTGTGCTGATGAATAGATTTTTACTGCTGATTAAAAAGAGAGAGTTCAGAGAGTGGGCTGCAGCCTGTTCTTCAAAGAGACTAATCCCTGTCGGATACTTTTATTAGATCTTAACGTGCTGAACCTCCCACAGAGACGCTGCCAGCCCAACAGAAAGTTTAAACTATAAGCAGCGCTGCGGGACACGTCTACACATAAACACTGGAATAGCACGAGTGTTGGCATTGTCGAGTCCTCATCTGTCTTCAGATTCCTCCTCTTCAGCCCTTCATATGTGTATTCACTCTATTCTTATATTCTCATCCTCTGTTTCCCCCATAGCGAGCCTGCTGCCCCGTACCGCAGCAGAAGTGTGGTCAACCTGCACCACCAGGACACGGAGACGGACGAGGCCACCATGGTGCTCCCCCCGGCGGACTACAGCGACAGCCCGCAGCGGTACGCCGTCAAGAACAACGTGTTGTCCAGCACGCTCGGCAACCACCGGCACTCGCCCACGCCCTCTGCGGCCTCCTCCAACTCGTTGGATCACAACACGGTCAGTCAGCAGCGCCGTGTTTTTTTTGGTGCTGTTATCTCTCAAGTTCATTTTAACCGCGATGAAAAAAGTTCTCCAGAAAGACTCCGCCCGACCGTTTCAAAACTGTATCTAGGAATTTAATCATCCCGGAATAATTTGACCTCCCGTCTTCTGCCGCACCTTCGTGTGCTGCTGGCAATGTGAGGCTACGTCTCACCTGATACCTGCTGGAGCACGACTACTGTACACTCAGCTGTACCTTGTGTGTGTGTGTGTGTGTGTGTGTGGTGTCAGGTGAACTGTGCACGCTTGCATTAGGTCTCTGATTATATCCTGATGCCACCAGCTGTCAGCTGACTGATGCATAAAAAAAATCAGTTCTGTCTTGAGTTTGCCTCAGGTCAGGTTTAGGCAGTTTGTAGTTTCTGGTTGCATCACACGGTTGGAGACATTCAGAGAGATATTCATCCTGCTTAATCTGAACCAACCAAGTGCAGAGATTGATGACACGTCTCCACGTCACGTCTCCACGTCCTACAGTTGCATAAAAGTGAAGTAAAAAACAGCCACAGTGACGGGCGCAGACGTGACGCTGGCGATGACTTCCAACACAAAGAAAAGGCTGCACACGTAATGAATCTGCTTCTTCTGCGATACGGGGAAATTTTATTGCGTGTAGGTCATGAAAAATGTTTTTGCATCAAACGACAGAAAAGTGCCTGAGGTCACGTGATTGGCATTGCACCTCCAGCGATGTGAGTATTATGGATATCACACGCAGCATTGATGATGAAGGACAGCTCTGTCTCTTGGTCCTCCATCTTGGAACACAGGACACGTGGAAATACAGCCGCTGTGTTACAGTGTGAAGGGCGCCGAGGACAAGGAGCAACCGTTTTCTCACCACGACAGAAAAATCTGTTTGAAACTCGTGCTGGCTTTTATTTCGATGTTCGGTCATCAAGCGAAACATGAAGTCAGCTGAAGTGAAACAGATGCGTTCATTACGTGTCAGCGATGGAAGCAGCTCGTCTTCATCTCTTTACGGATGCTCCTCTGTTTGCATGGCATGCAAAGCGTCACCCAAAGTAGTGGTTTCCTGCCTCTGAGAGCTTTTGTAGTTGTGTGCTGGATGTAATGTAAATATGTTGTGGCACGTCAGGTCACATGAACTTCTTCTGGTTAGATTTGACTCCTTTTTTTCCAGCGTAAAAGTGAGCGGCTGATGGTTCGACAGATATCACTTCATCAATGCAAACATTTATTCAAAATGTGTCAACAACAACACGAACTTCAAACTTATTTTCCAAACGGATAACGAATGAAAGGTCAAATAGTTTGTTTATTTAGAGACCAACAGACACGACAGTTTCAGCTCATAGGACTCAGCACTTCCTGGATGTGAGTGGAGAGAGGGGAAAAGAAGGTGAAGAGGGGAGAAAAGGGATCCATTTGGATACGGAGTTAAAACGAAGTCGATAACATTCAGATGTTTTCGCTCAAACAGCAGAAGACTTGCTGGTGGAGGACACGCCCCTCTGGAGAGCAGCGTCCTCATTGGCTGTTATGAAGTGAATATGTGTAAAAGATGTGAAAGACAAATTTGTTGAAAAAATATGAATTGATATGCTAGACAGAGAGACAGATTTCTTTTTTACATACAGCATCTTTACTTCATGTTTAAATGACTACATATATAAACGAGGTCCGCTAACTGTGAGCTCCTTCTCCTTCGTCCTGTTTCTGCCTAAGAGCAGAAACAGTTTTATTTCTCAGTGTTGTTTCTTTGGAAGATGAGTTAATTCAGCTTCCGCTTGGGGAAATCTCCACCTTTCAACGAGCTCGTAGGAAAAGGAAAAGCTGAGCTAACGTTAGCCGCGGATAGCTGCAGTACTAAAGTTTAGCTAACCAAACGAAGCTCCTGAAAGTGGCCGCACTATCACGTTGCACGTTGTAAAAGACAGAGCATGTAATGACATGCATGGACGTGTGTTTGGCCCGATCACGAGAACACACACGGACGCCTGATGTGGTCGGTCAGCTCGTTTATGATGTTTGAGTTCAGCGGTCCGATGGCACTTTGAGAGCTTCCTGTTGCCTCTGCAGTATTTATTTACCACCGTTTGGTCCACAGCCACATGAAGGCCCGAGCGCCATGCCTGTGTGTGTGTGTGTGTGTGTGTGTGTGTGTGTGTGTTGAGCCACATCTCTCTGCCTCTGGTTGGAATTCCACTTTGTGTAAACCCGATACCCACCTTCCTTCTCCGTGCCGTCTCTCCATTCTTTCAGTTTCTTCTTTGTCTCTTCATCTCCCTCTTATCTGCACACTTCGTCTTCTTCCTCTATCTCTCTTTCACCCTCATGTTATCCCTCCCTCCACTTCCAGGGTAAATAAGGGTCGCTCGCAGAGAAGTTTATCCTGCAGTCATTCCTAAAGCTTCCACACACACACACACACACACACACACACACACACACACACACACGTCCCAGAATAGACTCGCGTGTGGGAAAAAGTTCTCCACTTGTGATGCTTAAGTTTATGTTGAGTTCAGAGTGTGAGTGGGTGGCTGAGGTTGTGTGTCGGTGTGTGCCTGCAGCATCATAAACATTCATGTCAATGTGCTTTTTGAGATGCAAAGTTGAAGCGATAATCAGCCTGCTTGTTTCTGCTTTTTTGCAGCCTGTTTGTCTGTTTTTGTTGTTGTTCTGTTTGCACTCCGTCCTTACATCGAAGCTGATACCGGGCCCAACTGGAACATCTGAAATCTTTGCATTTCTATGTTCACATTCTTTTGACTTCTTGGTTTCATCGAACTGCAAACAAAAGCTTTTTTTTCAGCCTTGCACGTTGGTGGAGAGGAAGGAAAGGTGAGAGGAGGAGAGGAATGGAGGAAGGGGAGATGGGAGGCCCGAGCTGCAGCGGGAGGTGGGGTTACCCAGGAATGCACTGTCACCATGAGAAAAAATGCACCCTCACTGGTTTGTTGAGGGAAAGGTAACGACTCTCAAAGGAATGAATCTATTCAGAGGAGAGAGAGAGTGACGTGAGAAAGTTAAAGGGCAGAGTGGGGGGGGGGGTTACTCCAAAACATAAACAAAGAGAGGCGGTGAACTTCTCTAAGAACTGCTCACGTAGGAAATGACCGCCTCGTGATCGCTGCTGTGGTGTTTTTTATTTTTTTTAATCCAAACGTGTAAAAGCAGAAGCGATGTGAAAGCCTTCGACTCCCCGTGGGAAGAAACGCTGGGCACAGGAAGAGATGACTTTACCAAAACTGAGCTCAACAGGACACCGCGTTGATCCACTGCTGACCTCTGGTGGAGTCTGTGCGGTACTGCAGGTTTAGAACAGCAGTTCACTTCAGCTGCACTCCAAAACACACTACAAAAAAAGTATAAAGAAGATGTAACTTAAATTACATTTTAAACATGAATTATATTGTTGTTTTTGTTTTTGATGAGAGTAGAATCGTCATAGGCTGCACAGTGGTTAGCCTTACAGCGAGGAGGTTCCTGGTTTGAATTCAGATCGATACGAGGAAGGCCAAAGGTGGCACTGTTCTTCCACATCGTATTAAAGGCAGGGTAGGTCATTTCCTTCAGATGTACTTTTTAAGATTTTGGTTGACATTGTCTTTAGGTCCTGACAGAAATTAATAACTCAGGTGCTCTGAAAAAGAAAGGAAAAAAATCCTTCATCTTCAGCAGCTGTAAACACATAAAAACTTTGACCAATGTCTGCGCTTGGTACACGTTTCATTAAACCAATCACACATCTCGACCCCATGCACGCACGAGCCCACACTCAGCACGAGCTGAAATCCTCGAGAGCGGAGAGGATGCTACTTTTAAATTCATGCTAGTTTTTAGAAGATCGCCCACCCTGCCTTTAAAGCGTGTTCGCTCCTCCTGAGACTCACACCGGTTTCATCCTGATCCTGAGTCTTCACCATGACCCCCGTTTCCTTTCCTGGGCCTGGATGAGATGTAATGTGATGAATGTAGGTTCATGCTTTCAGGGTGTAATATCAGATTGTCTGCAGAACGCTTCGATCTACATACAAACATTATCTGTGAACAGAATAATGAGCGTGAACCCTGAACAGAACGACTGACTGTCTTTGGCTCTTCGTGACAAAACGTCATGCGGTTCATCTTTGACCGGACTTGAATTTCTGGAAGGTCGAGATTCCTCTGTGACTGTCTCGTGATGTGACGCAGCACGTCGTCTTTCATCCAGTGTGACCAATCACTCAGCAGCTGAGAGCGTGTGTGTGTGTGTGTTGTACACTTCAACAAACAGCAGCAAAGAGAGATGTTTGAGGTGTTAATTCATGAATCTGTGTTTTCTCTGCAGGCGGCTCAGTCTAACGGCGTCTCCAGACCTCAGCCTGCTTACCTCGCGTAGGTCACCTCAGAACAACAAACCTCACCATCTCCCCCTCTCTCACGTTTACTTGCACGCTTCACACATCTCTTTCTTGCATTTTCACAGAGGAGGGAACCCGTTCTCCACAGTCAGACTACGTCCAACCGTCACCAACGACCGCTCAGCACCGGTCGTCTGATCCACAGGTCCTCTTCTTCTTCCGGGACGAGCAGCTGAGCCCAGACTTTACTCTCCGGAAGCTTCTCCTGATCTGGAGAAGGAACGGAGGGCAAAATGCCATTTGAATGTTGGACCCTTTTTACTGCTGCAAACACTCATCTGGAAGTATTTTGGGACCGCTTGATTTACCCAACAGATGCTCCCATATTTAAGATATATATATATTTGTGGTGACATTTAAAGACACCTTTCTTACCTGCACTTGAGAAACGAATGAATACAAATGGTCAAAGAAAACCCAACAAACCTGTATGTGATGTATTTAAACTGTTGATGTTGCTCGTTTGTCGTTGAGATGACTGTTAGGAATCTTTTCTGTTGCCATAGAGACAGTGAAAGAATGTACTGTAGAGGACCTCTGCATTTCACCTCCAGGGTCCTCGCGACGACGTTGAATCCCGGCACGGATGCCGAGCTTCGTCGGCCGCTGTGAGAAAAAAACCGCAAACATGTAAAGAGCCGCGTTCGAAAATCAAAAGGAAACACACAAGTGATCTTTCCCCTCCAGCCCCTCGTGTGTGTGTATATTTGTACATCAGATGTTTTAGCTATATTGTTCTCTGCCATCTATCTGAACTCTCTGTAGAGCTAGACGATCATAGAGAAGGACTTTTGCCTTAATGACACAAACACACCGACTGTAAGGAAACAACCCATGTTCCTGTTGCATTCATCACATCGTGGACACCAGTTGTGACTTTTGCCTCATCTTTGCTTTGAGTCATTGAGCTTTCAGCGTAACACACGGCAAAGTGTGGACACCAACATTACACTCTTATCAGAATCTGCTGTATGAAAATAAAGATTTATTTCTTCAAGCTGCTTTTTTGTTGTTTTTTTTGCTTGTGATCGTGCACAGACTGTCGACACACGTTTCCAGCCGGAGGAAATGAAAACCAGAGGACGTCTGTTGTGTTTGTTCACCACCACTGCCCAACAGAACTGTAGTATTAATATGTAAATGATGTAATCTGAAACATTCAACAAGCAGGCGGGCTGCTCAGCGGGTCGGTCGGTTGTGTCGTTGCGTTACAGCGAGAAGGTTCCTGGTTCAAATCCCCGTATGAGAGCGGCTGTCTGGGTACGCCGGCTTCCTCCCACGTTATAAAAACCTGCTCGATGGGCGAGTCTGTGTGTCGTTGTTTGTCTCTATGTTCCAGCCGTGTGATTGACTGGGGCACACTTCAGGGTGTAACTGATCGCCCAATCACGGCAGGGATCAGCTCCAGACCCCGCCCTGAAAGGAACTTCAATCAGACAACAGTGATGGGATGATATCTTAACCCCGCCCTTCTTTCTTTTGAAGAAATCCAGAAAGTAGTCAGACACTTAGGTAGCATTGTTTTTTTTAATTACAGTAACTTATATATCAAAAGTAAGAACCTCAATCAGAAGAGCGTGCGTAGTGTGTTTTCTAAAGCAAGAAGTGTCTTTAATTTCAACCCCTCCCCCCCTTAGATCTCTTCTTCTCCATGGTCACTTCTAGAACATCTTTCTGAATGGAAGACGCAGACACAGAGATACACGGACAAAGACATTCTCCATTGATTGTCAGGTTTGAGAGGAATAAAGAAGGGTGACTTGTCACAGAGCGGAGTACTAAGATACAAATCCAGAGATTATACACGTTAGTGAGAGATTTCTTCAGCTTTTACTCTCAGCATGCTTCCTCGAAGTGAGTCTCCGCCCATCAAAGGGGGAAGTCTGCGATTGGACATAATAGTCCTCTTAAAAGTCGGTCCAAGTCCGAGTACAACAGTGATTGAGGTTGTGAAGTTGAGGGCTTTTCAGATTGTATGTACCTGAGTTCTGCATTGGCCCTGGAAAAACACAACCCAGCAGAAGAATCATCAACCAAACGATCAGTGCAAATATGGCCCCAAGAAAAAACGTCAACTAAAAACTGAGCAAGCGTTACAGGCGCTCCGTCCGAGTCCGCTCCTGTCCAGAGATCTTCACACGTCCTCGGTTTAGAGACATGTTTTTTGTTATTCCGTGAAGCACAGAGCAAGAGAGAGGATTACATAAAAACACGTTGTTTTTTTTTTCCAGAAACACAATTTGAACCAAAAAAAAATATGTATAAAGCGTGCCAGCAAAGATAAAAAAAAAAAAAAGATCAAATAAAACTGTGACATGTGCCGTGATTATTTCTGGCTTGATGCGACATGAAGGAATCTGCTCAGATCCTCTAAACACCGAGCTTCATCGACAGAGTCACGACTGATGGAATCTCTGATGACCGTCGTGAAGTGAAGGCACTGACGAGACAGGGACACAAACCCATGCTAGAGTTCACATCTCAACTAGCAGATGGAAACAAAAACAAAACAAACAAAAAAAGGTTTCTACACGTTCCTCTAATAAAAAGTTCACATCATAACCCAAGGTCATATCTTGATCATTTGCAGTACATAACTTCATGGCAACAGCAATGTGCAATATTAAGAAACATCAAATAAAAAGACGCAGAACTGCTGGATTATGTGTGTGTGTGTGTGTATGTGTGTGTGAGTGTGTGTGTGTGTATGCATGGGAGCACAAGCGGGTGGGTGAGCCGGGGTTTTGGTCCCTCTAGCCGAAGGTGGCGCCGCAGTTGGGACACCTTCTCTGACGCAGGGCGAAGCAGAAGAGGAGGCCCAGGGGGAAGAAGAAGATGGCACACAGGATCCCCAGGCAGGTGAAGTCGTCCTCCAGGACCCCGACTCTGCCAAACACACGGACAACAGAACAGCAAATCAAAGCTTTCCTGTGGGAGGGGTCTGTTGGGTTCAGCCGGGAGAATCAAACACACGAGCACAGGAAACATCAGGAAGATGCACGAAAGACAGATTTAGAAGAAAACCACGCAGTAACCCGAATATTCCTTCTTAATGAAAAACATGTTCGCACTGTCATCGTCTTTCTTCTGTTGTGTCTTTGTCTGCCGTCTTACAATAAAATAAAAAACAAAAAGACACCAAACTACACACAAAGACACACTACAGCTCTGCAAAGCGACGCATGATATCCATATAGAAGAACAGGACTGCTCCAAAGAGATGCAGCTACAGAGACACTAAAGTACGACACAGTCAAAAAAACACGAGACACACACGAGTACTATCAGACAGAGTTGAGTGATTTTTGAAAGGGATGCAAAAAAAAAGGCAACAAAGAAGAAGAGCAGCGGGTGGAGAGACACAAAACGCTACAGCGAGCGAGCGAAGAGGAAAATAAATCAATGACGTGAAGAAGTGAAACAAACAAACACACAAAGCGTGTGGTGGGAGAGGAAGCGTCCACGGAGGTGAATGAGACACTAAAGACGGGTCATGAAGCTACACACACTAAAGTGACGCGTTAATGACCACACTGTGAAAAGTTCAGGACCTGAAAGAGCTGCATGAAGACGGTCGCTGCTTCAGACAAACACTTCAACTCGTCTTCCTGCAGGTCTCGTCTTCCACGAGTGGACTATTGAACTGTTTACTGAACGCTCGTCTCCTTTTATCACGTCCAACATGAGCGATGAAGAGCGACCTCGTGGTAATAAACTGTTACAGGACGCTGCTGGGTTTGAGTCTGACCTCATTTTAAAAGTTCACACGGTGCGTTTTCACTCCTCTGTCTCTGTGACCGCTTCATATGTTGAGACCATAAAACCCTTTTTAATGAAAGCTAGTGAGAGAGAAACAAAAGGAGCAATGAAAGGAAGCAGGTCAGAGGTTTCTCACCGATTGAATCGCGAAGCCTCCCATTTTTAAAAACAGTGTTTTTGAGGATTTTGTGTCAGATTGTCTGTCAAAGAGTAACGCAATAACTTCCAGGTGTTGGAGAATGATGTTTTCAAATCCGTGTTTCAGGAGGCCTTCAACTCCAAAGTCATGGTAAACAAAGAGCTCGTGCTGGTCTCATGACTGACCTCTGCAGAGCAGCACGGAGACTCAATCCGCTGGAGGCCCTGAGAAGGATTAAAGTCCTGAAACATGTCAAGCTCACTCCCTTCACAGATGGAAAAGAGAGAAAATGCTCTTACTGCTAGTGCTATCACAGCGTGTCACACAGCTGTGGATTCAAAATCAGCAGAATACAGAATTAACACAAATAAAGAGGAGATTCTGCGGCTGTGCTTTAGAGCTCATTAACACGATTAGAGCCTCTTAGTGCTTACAGTCCATTGTTACCAACAATCAATTTGCAATGCGGGCTCAACATCACCTGTCACTGTCATCAGTGTCCTTCCAGCACAGAGGTGCTTTAAGCAGCTGGACAGAGTGAACGTCATTGGTCCGTTTGAACCCGTTCCAGGGAGTTTGGTGTTCTCGTGATTCGTGTCCTGTGCTCACCTTTTGCCCCGTCACAAGTTTGAGTCTGAAATCATCTGACTGACAGGATGTTGACTCAACCGCAGAGAAAGCAACCCCCCCTCCCCCCCCCCAAACAAAAAAAGGGAAAGTCACGTCTGCTTTTCTGTACTGCCTGACAACATGAAGCGCAGGAACAATAAATATACATCAGATGGTAGGAATGAATAAAAGCCAGCAGACAGGTGATCTTTTTATCCTGACAGAGACACACACACACACACACACACACACACACACACACACACACACACACACACACACACACACACACACACACACACACACACACACACACACACACACACACACACACACACACACACACACACACACACACACACACACACACACACACACACACACACACACACACACACACACCGCTCTGCTAGTGAACGCTCTCATGTGCATTAGTGCCTTGTCCTGGACGTCTTATAACCCTATCAGCGCTCCATCCTCTGCTGTAACAGACACCCTGTGTGTGTGTATGTGTGGGTGTGTGTGTGTGTGTGTGTGTGTGTGTGTGTGTGTGTGTCTCCTCACCTGCAGGCAGGGCAGCCACCCACCACCACTACAGAGGGCTGGATGATGGTGTAGGTCCCGGGATAGGGCTGCTGGGACACAGCGGGGCCCATCTGGGCTGGAGGGTATCCTGTGGGGGTCAGAGGAAGAGAGCGTACAACATGTTTAGTTATTGATGATTTTGCAACATAACCGCCATGCAATCAGGCTGCAGCTCTCTCTGACCTGAATTAGAGAGACAGAGAGGGAGCAATGAGCCAAAGGTCCGATTCGAACCCGGGCCGCCTGCTTGGAGGAGACTACTCACTACGCCACCAGCGCCCCCAACATTAATGCTTGCACTGATGAATTACATTAATAACGTTTGGCCTGTCCAATGTATGCTAGCTTCTTTTACAGAACGATACAAACTGTTATTCTAGGATCAAACAGTCGAAGAAAAACATTCATCTACTTCATGAGACAGGTGCGTGAGAGACGGATGAATCCATCCAACATGACAGGTAAAGTCCTGCATTGCACAATGCTTCTGTGAGGAAACGTGTGCAGGAGTTTGTCTGCAACATGAAAAGGTTGGCCGTCTTCAGTTTGGATTTTCCGTATAAAAACAGGAATCACTACAGTTTGGCTTTTACTCCAATCGTATTGAAATGTAGGACTTTGTTTAGTATTGAGACAGTCCTAATGAAACGTTAAAAAACAACAACTGGTCACTGTGCAACATGAAAACTGAATGGAGATAAATGATCATCCAGCATGAAGGAGTGTGACACAAACAGCTCCACAGTCAGATAACAGAGCACAAGGTTCAAAGTCAAGTGTCAGAGAGCGTCAGAGCTACATGAAGTCATGTGACATTCATGTGTGTGTGTGTGTGTGTGGAAGCAGGTTTGAACAGGCAAATGTCCTTTGCTCGAGCTTTTATCTGAGTGAGAAAAGACTCTCTGTGTTCAGCTGACACTGGAAACAGAGACGAGTTATTTTCAGAAGTTACATCTGATTATAATCCAGGTGATAAAACGGCACATGGAGAGAGTAACAAGAACAGACTGAACCTGACACGTCACTGCAGTGTGTGTGTGTGTGTGTGTGTGTGTGTGTGTGTGTGTGTGTGTGAGGTTTGGGGATGCACTCAGGGGGAGGTATTGATTTGTTGAACGACTTGTGTAAACAGTCAACTTTGATAAGCACACTTGAATTCTCAGAGGTGTTTGCCCAGAGCTTGGTCTGATAAGGATGACAAACTTCAATGAGTCTCTCTGTCAGACTCCATCTACAGTGAAGTCTATCAAACACGTGCAAACAGGAAATAACGTGCAGTTACAGGAAATGTGACTTAATGTCAAGAACGCGCAACTTCCCTGCTGCGTTGGCTGACTGCAGCTTTAAAACAGATAATAAAATGAAGGTAGCCTCCTTCACATGAAGCGGAGAGCCAGGTTCAGTCAGCACAACTTTTTCTTCTTTGGTTGTGCAAAACTGCCTGCACACTTAATAACTCAATATTTACATATGTATCAGTATGAGGCCTCTTATAAAATGCAAATTAAATATTGGGTTGAATTATCTGCCTATAAATGGTAGTTTTTTTATGCTTTAGGTAGGCCACCTTTAAAGGAGCATGTTGTTTAATCTCTGCAAAATCTGCTCAATGTTTTTGTATGCCCTTATTATTTCTGCGCATGCGCAACACTAGGGCACCCGATAAACGAAACTAAGTGAGGACTTCGCAGAAATGATCATGTAGGCCTAGAGACAGACTTTGTTATTCAAACCTGCTCCGTGACTCGCACATATTTCCAAACTGAGCCATCACAGGGCGATCTTTAGACGAACAAGGAAGTGAGAAGAAGTGACTCCTCTCTACTTTGAGGTGAACGTGGGGACCGTGTGCGTGTGCGTGTGTGTGTGCATCAAAAACAGGGCTACTTGCCTTGTCCATCGGGGTACGGGTACGGCGGCGGCGGGGCCGACGTGGGGATGGCCCCGTAGTTGTGCTGTGGCTGCGGGCCGTACTCATAAGCCCCGGGGACGGTGGTGTAGGCGGGAGGTCTGTCCTGAAGAAGAGGTTTGTTGTCCACCATCTCACCCGCCGTAGACGTCCTTTAAGTTGTCTCGTTCTGTCTTTAACTTGATGAACTCAAAAAGCAGAAAACCCCCCAAAACTGAACTCCAGCTTATCGGCTCCTGACGCACGGACGCGACAAAAACAAAGAAACCAAAGAAAAGATGCTGCGTAAAAATAAAACTTCGTCCCTCTCCATGCGCCAACTTTGTCCCCGTCGGCGCAACAAACCCCCCAAAAAAACACCAAATGTAAAGACAGGAATGGCCCGAGTCAGTCTGGTAATGGTTAACTGAACTCCATGTTCCCTGTTGAAGTTGGTCCTTTGGCACAGAATCGACAGTGAGCGGTCATCGCAGCGTCTTCGAACTCGGCGAGAAGTCAGAGAGGCTTTTCCTTTCTGTCTGGATTGTCACAAGAGAAGAATCATGTGATGCGCTGCTGTAGCGCCTCTGCGCACAGGAAGGCTTCTTAAAGCGACAGTCCATGAAAACAAAGGGCTGGAGTGCGTCACGCGGCGCACTGCAGAGACACAGACAGCAGCTTCATCTTCACTCACAAGCACACAGTCACCTTCCAGTGCACACTGATTTACTGTACAGTGAAGTCATAGGTGTACCTCACAGTTTGTAGTGAGGTCACAGCCTCAGACTTTGAATAGAGCTCATTGTGTGGACTTGTTTCCTTTGACTTACATAATATGTGTCCTCATTATGAGTGGGCTCCCCTTGGTGTTGCATAATATTTGATTCATGGCTTCAGATTGAATCAGGGGAGGAGGCTGCAGGTTGGGGAACGACGATAATGTGACAGTGAATAAAGCCTCATTATGTGGACACATGTTGAAGGTGATGAGAGACTCTTTGTTTCTCTTGTGCATGATGATGATGATGATGATGATGATGATGACACTTTGTTTAGAGTATCAGGGCTCCTCGAAATCAGTGTTTCTAAACCAGTCTAGCCTCAGGAGGACCATCCCAACAACTCCTTAATAAAGAATTACAATCATGTTTATTTATTCAGGCTTAATTTATCTATATGTTTGTTAAGGTTTAATTAAATTGTGTATTGGGTAGGACAGTGGATACACGGGGTAACCCCTTGGCCATCAGCACCCAAATGAGATTCTGAATCATTTCCCAGTTTGGACATCAGACTGTAGAAAACATGTAACTGAACAAAGAGGCCCACTTTTGTCTCTCGACCCACCGGTTGATTTTTTACTTTTTAAATTACAAAGGCTATATGGTGATTTGAAATGTTATATAACAATATGATTAGCTCTTTATTTTGTGCAGCTTTTTCATTTTTTTATACCTTAATGTATTAAAGGGAAAATGTACGTTATTAAATATTCTAAAGATTACAAACCCCCCCCCCCCCCCCTCTCATGCATGATCTAAGTAAACAACAATAATAATGAAAACATTTGTGCAGATTATTTAAATTCACGTTTTTATTGCAGTCGTCACACACCTCATTATCTCTCAGTATAGACAGTGTTTAAGTGACTGTAACAGAGTGTAAAGGTGAACTCTATTATTGATTTACTGTATTTTTCATATTTCTGATTAATCAAAAGATTAAGATCTACTCGATGGAGACTTAATACTCTGTCTGTCTGTGTATACACTACACCCCTGGACATAATGCAGTAAGACATGTGTCCACCTCAGTCCAAGGTTCTGAACCTGTAGGACTCTGAGGATGTCAGAGCTGTCATTGGGAGTGAGAGGAATAATAATAAGCGAGTCTTAAAGATCAAACCCAGAGCAAGGCATGTCTCACGCTGCAGGACATTTTGCATTTATCTGATGAGGACGATGATGTTAAACGGTACACTGCTACACTAATCAGCATCAGCTACAAGCTTTTTTAAAATATGATTGATTGATGAGTAGTTGATTCAACATTGTTCATCACTGTTTTTATTGAGTTATGTGAATGTATTTATAAGTTAAACAAAGGCCTTAAAGTTTATGTCCAGATGTTTTGGGTATAAATCTCTTTTAATTTGTGACACAGGGAAAGAAAAAGTGCATTATTGACCTTTGATTGAGTCTTTTTAGACGTGCTGAGGAGAGTTCAGCCTAAACACCACAAACTGACTATGACTGACTATAACCGATTAAACACTTTCTCAGAGATTCTGTTGACACTGTGTGGACATTTATATTATATATTATATATATATATTATATATTATATAGATTTCTTTATGTCATTATATTATATTGTCACAGTGCCTTTTAAATGTAAAGCTTGTTCTACTGCAGCAGGAGCACTGCTGATTTGATCTTAAAGCCTTTCACTATTGTTGCTCTTATTTTATTCTGTTTTGCACCAAAACACCAGATTACATTCTTGTACATGTGGTTGGAAAAATGATTTTAAAAAAACTGATTCTGATTAGGAGCCAACAAAACAAGGACCAAACTATGTTTTTAGGGAATTCAATGAAAAAAATTCTAAGATATTAAGAAATAATTACAGCTATTTGAAATGTATTTTTTAATGCCTTATTAATTCAGCAGCACGTGCCGTCCAGGTGACTGCAGCGTCTAACTGAGCATGCGCGGAATGATTGCCGTCTCTCTGACAGGTTTCTGATTGGAGAAATGGGACTTGTTGAAACAGTCGTTTCCTTTACATGATCACATACACTGCAGGACAAATTGGGTCATCGAGCGAGCTAAAGAAAGGAGGTTTTTGGCTTCATTTTATCAGCAAAAAAAGTCTCTTCCCTACTCAGACATTTCTTTTCTCACTAGTTATTGGTCAACTTTTTTTGCAAATCGTGCAGTGTATTTTCTGCTTGAGAATAAATGTTGCCAAACAGGTATCTTCAACCTTGCGCTTCAATAATTAACGTGTTTGGCGCTGAATAAATTATTAAAGCATGCGCGTGCGTCGGAAAAAAAAAAAACAGGTGCTTCGGTGTTCCACCAATAAGAAGATGAGATCCCGCCTCCTTGGAGGGTCTCAACCAATCAGAACGACGCTTCCTCCATTTCCTGTTGTGGTTGTGGACTTGGAGTTGGAGAGAGAGAGAGAGAGCGTTCCTCTGGTCCAGAATGAGAATGAAACGCCACTGCAGGAATGTGCACGGATGACTTTACTCTTCCTGTGCACAGGTGTTGCTCGTGACACAGCTTCACAGGTAAGACACTGTGACGTGTTTGTACACCTGTAAGTGTGAGCTTAGTGCCTAGGATGTAAACAGCTTAGTGCGGCAAAAGGATCCATATCAGCTGTCTGTGTTATTATGCTGCATGTCGTGCTGTTGTCGTTCAATGAGAGCTTTAAAGGTGTCCTCGCCTCGGCAGGTATCAGCTGTTACACCTGATGCCATGACACGTCTGTTGATGTTCCCTTGACAACCATCGGATCGGATCGGATATCCCACCTTAATCCAGGTAGGTCCAGTGTTTGCGATCCTGGATTGAGTATGTGCACACAGCTATCTGCAGCATGCATGTTTATGAAGTTTATTCTGCAGAATAAAAACATGCAGAATACAAACAGGAGTCAGATTTGTATTATTTCCTATTTGTTTTATTATTTTTCGTTTATTCGTATTGGAGAAGTCAAAGGGACTGTTTTTAACCACAACACTCAATATTTAATCCAAGTGAGTCCATGAGAGGCCTGTTTGAATGTGAAGCAGTGACAGTCAATACTGTAGAGAGGATTAGTATCAGTCGATAAAGCTAGGGCTCGGGACTTCCGGTCAGAAACTTCAAATTAAAACAACATAGCAACGATGAAGTGGTCCCTGGTAAGGGAAAAGATGACAGGAAATGTTAAAGGGAAATACTAAATAAGTAGTCAATATATTTTCATTTTAACAGAAACATCAAGTATCACTACTTTCTAGTTATTGACATTTAATTGTTTTGATAAAATTGATAAAACCTGTCAGACAAATAATCTGTGCTTTTCACTGTAATAATGTTCTACTTCTTGTATGTTATTTACTAGCCGTCATAGCTGCTCTTCAGGATGTTAAAAAGACGTGTGTGTACAGTAACAACCTGGCTCCTGCCTCCCTTCAGGGGCCATCATGCCCAGCATCACGCTGCTGTGGGCCGTGGACGTGTACGGCAGAGTGTACAGCCTGTCCACGGCCGGTCAGCACTGGGAGCGAGCGGACGACATGCTGCTGGAGCTGAAGAGGGTGACTGCGGGGAAGGGGCGCTGCTGGGGCATCGGCTGTGACCACCATGTGTACCTGAACATGATGCCCAGTGAGACCCCCATCCGCTACCGGGAGGAGACCTATGAAAACCAGGTCAGTCAAACTCACGTGTACGTCTACAACTTAGTGTGGCACTGCATGTGGTTAAAGCTGAAGTCCTTCTGTGTGTGTGTGTGTGTGTGTGCGTGTGTGTGTGTGTGTGTGTGTGTGTGTGTGTTCAGAGGTGGAACCCAGTCGACAGCTTCACTGACACACTGCTGCCCACCGACCGCTGGCCGTGGAGCGACGTGATGGGGTTGAACCCTCAGCCGCTCCACAGCTTTCAGCTTCCCTCCAGAAGCTGGGAGTGGGAGGGGGACTGGTACGTGGACCAGAGCTGTGGAGGAGAACCCAGCCAGACGGGGGTACATTAAAGTCTTTACTTTATCTTGGTTTGCTAATTTTCCCATTTTAACTGATAAATCAATCAGCGGCTTGTTTCTGTCCTCAGGGCTGGGAGTATGCCGTGGATTTCCCGGCAAACTTCTCCCCTGACAAGAAGTGGAACTCGTGTGTGCGTCGACGGCGCTGGATCCGCTACAGGAGATACATAGCACAAGGCACCTGGGCCAAGGTACGGACACTCTTTATTGACATTGACTCATTCTGTTCATAAAGGTCAGGTGATTCATGTCATGTCACCGGCTCTCTGCAGGTCCCGCTGGATAATCCCAGGAAGCCCCCGCTGCCGCTCTGTGACATCAGCTGCGGTGGCTGGGAGATGAGTGACCAGTCTGGAAGGTATCCTTACCTGTGGGGCGTGTCCCAACAGGGAGAGGTGAGACTATTCACAGGGTGCAGAGGGGGCGCAGCGGTCAGACTGGTGGCCTGTGGTCAAGTCTGACCTCCTGTGATGTCATCCCTCCGCCTCTCCTCGGTTAAAAAACACACTCATCACCTCACAAAGGTTTTTAGATCACGAGAAATACACCAAACTGTTTTTTTTAAATTTCCTTTAACAGACGTTTAGAAACAGTTAATTGTCTTTTAAAAATAATTGCAGCTAATTTGTATCAGAGTCGGAAACAGGAGCAACAAGAAGATGATGTCCGACTGTCTGTAGGAGTAACTTCATGTTTCTGCCACTAGAGGGCAGCATGTCTCCATGTCACATCAAACTTTAGGGTCCTTTTAATCACATGGAGTCTTTCTGAGTTATTTCAACAGCACTCTCCTTTTCTACAACAAAGTTTATATAAAAGTTTCGACAGTTTAATCTTCACTAGAAGATATTCTGTGCACACACACACACACACACCCACACACTCTGTTTGTCCCCTGTAGGTGTGGTTCAGGGAGGGGATCCACCCGCGGGTCCCGGAGGGTTCCTGCTGGGAGGAAGTCGAAGTTCCCAAAGAGGTGGCTCAGCTGTCCGCCGGCCCCGGAGACCTGCTGTGGGCTTTACTGTGGGACGGGAACCTGCTGGTCCGTACTGGCCTCACCTTGGACAGCCCGACCGGTCAGTGTTCACCGTACTTCACGTGTAATCTACATGAACGTCAACGTGTCCTACGAGCAGTGAAAAACACAGATTTGTTTGATTTATAATCAGCCAGAAAGTCAGCAGAAATAATCGTTGTTTTTTAAACCTTAGTCGTTCTGTGAACTTGTAATGCTCTCTCTGGAAATCGGTTGGATAAGAGCCTTAAATGATCTTTGTGACATCGTCATATTTTTCGAAGCAACACTTCTCTTCAGTCTTTTTAAATGTCTTTGAAAGAGGAGGGCGATGGTGAACTTTGCACAGTGTCAGTAACCTCTTCATCTTCATCTTCATCTTCGTCGTCCATCAGGCACGTCGTGGGTGGAGGTGGAATCCCCCGGAAAAGAGGTTGAAGCTCTTCATGTGTCTGTGGGCGTCAGTGTGGTGTGGTTGGTCACCAAAGACTACAAGGTGAATCAACACTTCACACACACACACACACACACACACACACACACACGTTTAAATCTCTGCAGAGAACAGATCATCGTGGTCAGGGCTCCAACTCAACTGTCTGTGTGTGTGTGTGTGTGTGTGTGTGTGTGTGTGTGTGTGTGTGTGTGTGTGTGTGTGTGTGTGTGTGTGTGTGTGTGTGTGTGTGTGTGTGTGTGTGTGTGTGTGTGTGTGTGTGTGTGTGTGTGTGTGTGTGTGTGTGTGTGTTTAAAGGTGTGGTTCAGGCGCGGCGTGAACTCCCACAATCCCTGCGGCTCTGGCTGGATCAGCATCGGAGGAGAGATGATGATGGTGGATGTCGGACTCAATGATCAGGTTAAACGCGTTCTCCTGATCGATGACGTCATCGTTTATTGCAAAGTCCCTCTGTTAAGTAATGATTCACGTTTCCAAGGAAACTGGAAGACATTTGGTCGCTAAATTGCACCACAGTTTGGGGAGGCGGCAGCTCCGTCTGTAGAGACTTGGTTTGGGAATTGGAGGGTTTCCGGTTCAAGTCCAAGTGCGGACCAAGTCTGGCAGCTGGACTGTAAATATTAAGATGAATTAAGTGTCCCTGCTTTTTTTTGATTCCTTTATTTGGACCCACTTTGTCTCTCGCTGCGTCTCCTCTTTATCCAGACTCTACAGCCTGGACAGACGTCGGATCCGGTTTCAGCTTGAGCCAGATCTGGGCCTCTCCGCTCTGTATCTCACTCCTGAAGACTTTGCTAGCACTGCAAACTCACTTCTCACACCTCCTCCCCTTCTGCCTCTCACCCTCGCCCCCCCCCCCCCCCCCCCCCCTCCTGCCGCCTCGCAGCCCGTCCTGTAACCCGAGTACCGCCAGACGATCCAGCCAATGTCCCGGCAGCAGCAGCACCTCAGGCCCAGCCTGAAATATCCCCTGACTATATCCCCACTGGCCTGACATATGGGAGACTCCCTAATTAGAAGCTGGCCAAGGCCCCGTCATCATATTCCATATTTCATATTGCCGGGCTGTCGTTATGGGTATGGCTTGTGTGAGGTGGCAGGCGCCAGCGTTACAGTATATGACCTTATAAGGTCACAGCCGCCTGTGTCCTGACACTTCCTCTGAGATCTGTGTGTTATTTAGATTTTTATTCTTAATTTCTTGTTATTCCTTCGATGGTGTTACGGATTCTTTCAGGAGTAATAAAAAACATTTGTGCCTCTCTCACCTTTGCTCTTCCTTCTTGTCCTCGGTGTTCTTCTGTCAGGTGTGGGCGGTCGGCGAGGACCGCGGTCTGTACTTCAGGATGGGCGTGACCCCGTCTGAACCGAGCGGCAGCGGCTGGATCCCCGTCTCTGCCCAGTGGGGGAGCAGTAAAGAAGTCCCCAGGTCAGTCCGGGGGTAAACCTGAGGAGGTGCTGCGTCGACACGTCACACTTTATTTCCTCTTTAAATGTTTTCACATTAAACCTGAGGGACTCGAACAAACGTTTGTCAGACGGAGAGAAAAGCTGAGAAGGTTTCCTCCAATCAAAGCCGTCGTTTTCTTTCAGAGACGTGTTAGTGTGCGTCGTATAAGCCCCTACTGACCACAGGAACGTTCCCCTTTTTAAAGAACTACAAACATGTCAACCAAAGGAAGTGAAAAGAATCTAGCCCAGTAAAAAAAAAAACCCTGCTTGTGATGATGGTACTTTCCAGAAGTCCTGAGACTTTGGGGGGCCTGCAGCGTCTCTGATTGGTCAGGTTACGTGATGTCAGCAAGGAAATGTTTGGATGCTTTGAAGTCATTTTTGAATCCTCGTTCCACCTGTGTTGGTCTTTTATCAGGAGTGAGCGCGAGTTAAGCACCCAGCTGACCGAGGCCTCGCGAGGCTCCGTGATGAGCTGCACCGACTCCGACTCCGAGTTGGGCCCCGCTGAGCCAGAAAACAGCAGGAATGACACTGATGTCCTGGAGGCAGTGGCTTCTTCTGTGGTGGTTTTGGGGGCAGCTGACACCCCCTCACCCCCCCTAAACGCAGAGGACCCTCCTCCGGCCCCCCTCCAGGACGCCCCCAAACCCTTCATCCCCGCCAGCGACAGCTTCATCAACAGCCTGGTGTCAGACCGCGACAAAACCTCCACACAGCCGCCGTCCATCACGGAGGCCCCTCAGGAGGACGGCGAGGAGATGTCCCCGGCCCCCGTCCTCCTGACCCCCGTGACGCCAGGACGAGACGTGCCGTGGATGAACGTGGACCTGGAGGGGGCGGAGGCAGCTCGGAGCGCACACGCGCCGCGGCTCTCGTCGGGGGAGAGCGGTGCTGCTGCCACCTACGCCCTCGGGACTCTGGACTCCTCTCAGGTTCAGGGTGAGGAGGACGGACCCGTGTGGGCCTGGATCTCAGGTGGAGGCTGCGATGTGGACGCAGAGTCACAGATCAGCTGGCTCAGTCCCACAGGTACGTGGACAGCTCGTGTACGAGATTTCTACTTGTGGTTTTTGAGAGAACTTCATGTGTCATCCCTCGGCTCTGTCTCCGTCAGGTCCCCTCACCAGCTCCCTGTCACTGACTCCGGTCCAGTCAGCAGCCTGGAGCGAGCAGCAGGAGCACAGAGAGGAGATCGTCAAGAAACCGCTGGAGAGGAGCAACGTGAGACTGCTTTGATTATTAATCCAGTTTATCTGCTTCTGTCCAGATAAGTCCATCAGGGTGTTTGTGTAGGTCATCCAGCTCCAGGTAAAAATCCACGCTAGATCCAAACGCAACTGGATGTTTGGATCAAGTTTTGAAAGACCATCAGGAAGAAGGTTGATGCTTTTTCATTGACAGAAACAGCTGCCACGCTGTAGACGAGGTGATAAATCAAAGCCTTTGTTTACTTTTTTTTTTGCGGTGAGTAACACCATCGTCTGCTGAAATGAATCAGGAGGTTTGTTTTTGTTCAGGTGTAGTGATTTATCCTCAGGGAGGATAAACCCAAAGCTCCTCACAGGAGCTGTGAGCAGATGACTTGACGTCTGTGATGGTGTTGGAGGATCAGCCTGAAGTGGGAAGTTGCATCGTGGGATGTTTTTGAGACAGGTGTCTGTCGAGCCTGCGTCTCATCCTCATGTGTCTGTCCTCAGTCTGTGTGGGTGCGGAAAGGTTCGCTGCGCTGGTGGAGAGACTGGAAGCCTCAGCGCTGGGTGGACGTGGGCGTCGCCCTGGAACAGTCGACCAAACCTGACGGCAGGAAGGACAGCATCTTCTTCGTCTACTACACTCAGTACGACGAGAAGAAGGTGGGCTAGCTGTAGTGAAGCGTGAAGTCCTCGTTTGCTTGCTGCGTCCCCTCCTACCTCACGTGTCCCTTCTCTTCTTTCAGTACCTTCATGTGTTTATAAGCGAGGTGACGGCGCTGGTTCCGCTGCTCAGGGACTCCCACTATGCCTTTGCCGTGTACACGGCCCAGAGGACCAAACAGAGGTGGCCTCTGGTCCTGGCAGCACAGACTGAGAGGGACATGAACGAATGGGTAAGATGAAAACACAGACAACAGGTCTCCAGCTGAAGCCCCTCTCTGATCACACGTCCTCTCGTGTCTCCGTCCTGTCCTGCATGCGTAGCTTAGCTTGCTGTCTGACTGTTGCTGCGAGTGTCGGGGGATCACAGGACCCCCGTCCAGACACGCCCTGTGGTCCACGACCTCAAAGGGAGACGTCATGGTCCATGAGCCGTCCTTCTCTCTGGAGGTTCCTGCACAGACGCCGGCCTGTGACCTCATGTGAGACTTTTTTTTTAAATTGGTTTTATTTGTATTGATTTACAGTTTTAACTTGACTACAGAACAGAGAGGGAGAAGGGACAGACTGCAACACACAGCCGCAACAATAAATCTGTGAAATAATAGATCATCAATAATACCAATAAAATAAATTAAATCTGTTATAAAGAAAGTGTCGATGTTCTCTTGTGGCCGAATGTTTTCTGCAAGAATCCCAGATGCAGAGCAATCTGCAGATCATGTGTGAGCTCGAGTCTCTGCAGAGTCTTTAAAGGTTTTTAAAAAACACCAAAGTTACATAAGACAGAGCAAAAACCTGAAGGTTTGTTTTCAATCTTTAGATCCTGTGTGAGCTCTCTCTCTCTCTCCCTCTCTCCCTCTCTCTCTCTCTGTCTCTCTCTCTCTCCCTCTCTCTCTCTCTCTCTCTCTGTCTGAACGCATCGCTAACATGCTAACTCACTGCTCCGCCCGGTGGAAGTTTATGTTCCTGCTGCTAATCTGTTTGTCTCTTTGACTTTGCTGTGTTTGTGTGTGTGTGTGTGTGTGTGTGTGTGTGTGTGTGTGTGCGTGTGTGTGTGTGTGTGTGCACGAACACTAATGTCGCTAACACCGGGTGCTTCTGCTGTGTGCTGCTGCAGGTTCTGGCGGCAGGTCCCAGGTCACCTGCGCTGCGTAGAGTCGAACAGTCTGGGGCTGGTGTGGGGCGTCGGGTGGGACGGCACTGCCTGGGTCTACAGCGGGCGCTTTGGGCAACAAGCCACCCCGGGTAATCATGGCGCTGTAGACATCTTCTACGCTCATCTCCTTCCTTTGAAATGAGTCCTGCATACTCAGCGTTTAGTGCTGGAGCCATTTGATCCTAATTTAGAAGGGAACAATCGTGTTTATTTCTCAGTTCCTTATTAGAGGCAGCTTAATGATTCTAATCCAATCAGATGATTTCAGTTACTAGCTGCACGGTTGTTTGCTTTCAGAGTAAAATCAGTGCATGTTCTTCTTGCTGACAGCTTGTAGTTACGTGTGCAAAGTACCTAAGCACAGTCCAAGACTCTCTCTCTCTCTCCCATCTGTTAAAGCGACAGAGCGTGGTTACATCTTGTGTGTGTGTGTGTGTGTGTGTGCGTGTGTGTGTGTGTGTGTGCGTGTGTGTGTGTGTGTGTGTTCTTTGCAGGAGACGAGGTTGAGACGCAGCAGCAGACTGATATCAGGAGTGTTCACGTGTACGAGAATCAAAGATGGAACCCAATGACCGGATACACGGACAAGTAAGAACCGGATTTTGAACACCTTTAGTTTCTCTTTGACTTCTCCAAGATGATCGTCGTTCTTATTCTCTGGTTGCAGAGGACTTCCTACAGACCGCCCCATGTGGAGCGATGAGAGCGGCCTGAAGGAGTGTACCAAAGGAAACACACACCCGCCCTCCCCTCAGTGGGCCTGGGTGGGTCCAATCAGATCAAACTTACTCCTGCACACACACACACACACACACATCATGAGCTGATTCTCCATCATCCTGTGTGTGTGTTCAGGTGTCAGAGTGGGCGGTGGACTACAACGTTCCTGGAGGGACGGACAAAGAGGGCTGGCAGTACGCTGCAGACTTCCCCGTGTATGTTTTCTTTTCTTTTTTTTTTTTTTACCAGGATTTTGTCTCAAAGAAAACGCTGTCTGCAGATTGTCTGACCTTCTTTTCTCCTGCAGGACATTTCATGGCCACAAAACCATGAAAGACTTTGTAAGACGCAGAAGATGGACCAGGTGATCACACACACACACACACACACACACACACACACACACACACACACACACACACACACACACACACACACACACACACACACACACACACACACACACACACACACACACACACACACACACACACACACACACACACACACACACACACACACACAGATTTTCTCAGCTTACAAAAATAATGACACATTTTGGTTACAGGAAGTGTAAAATCTCGCTGAGAGGTCCGTGGCTGCAGGTCCCGCCCATTCTTCTGAGTGACATCTCTGTGATGCCGTGTCTGGCTCAGAGCAGGATGGAGCAGGTCCCTGTGTGGGCGCTCAATGAGAAAGGAGATGTTCTGTGTCGACTGGGAGTCAGCCCGCAGAACCCAGCGGTGAGAAAAACAAAAACGTTACTGCAGCTCCAATCAAAACTCTTGACTAAGTTTTCCTTCTTTTGTTTCCTGTCAAATATTTATGAATTAACAACAGTGTGCTAATATTGAACTCTACATCTGTACTTCAGTATTTGGATGAATTCAAATCCTGCAGCTGAGACGTTCAGCGTAAACGAGGCGACGCAGACAGCTTGAGCCACAGTGTGTAAAAAAACAACACTCATCATCTAATCATCATCCGGTTTGGTTTCACAGGGCAGCTCCTGGCTCCATGTGGGCACAGACCAGCCCTTCAAGTCCATTTCCATCGGCGGAGCCAACCAGGTGTGGGCCATCGCCAAAGATGGAGCTGTTTTCTACAGAGGATCCGTCTCTCCGCAAAACCCTGCCGGTGTGTTGAAGATCATATTTTACCGTAGATCGTTTTATAATGTCTGAGGAGTTATCTCTCACATAACCATGCTGTCCCCCTACAGGAGAATGCTGGTACCACATCCCGTCCCCGCTCAGACAGACTCTCACTCAGCTGTCAGTGGGGAGGACGTCTGTGTTCGCTGTGGATGAAAACAGTGAGTGGAGGAGAACGCCTTGATTTCTCCTCATTCGATTGGTTGGATTTAATCGACCAACGTGCAAACCCTTTTTTTTTGTCTTCATCTAGGCAACTTGTGGTTTCGACAAGGCCTCACGCCCAGCTACCCTCAGGGCTCCGCCTGGGAGCTCATCTCCAACAACGTCACCAAGGTCTCCGTGGGGCCGCTGGACCAGGTGGGTGACGTCGCGTCTGTCAGTCAGAGCGGCGTTCATGTCGGATGATAAGGTCTATTTTTTTTTGGTTCTGTATTCTGTGCAGGTGTGGATCATTGCAGACGGGGTTCCAGGTTTTACGTCCGAGACCCCCGGAGCCGTCTGCCACAGGCTGGGGGTGGGACCCATGCAACCCAAGGGCCAGGGTTGGGACTATGGGATAGGAGTAAGTTGATCTTTTCATTAGACTGATTAACGTCATGTCACAGTCACTGATGTTTTGCTACATTTCCAGGGGGGTTGGGAGCACATCAGTGTGAGGGGGAACTCAGCAGAGGCTCCTCGGGCCCCCCATCTTCCTCCTGCGGGACCCCCACGCAGCCCGCTCCCCCCGCGTCCTCCTGCACAAGTGAACGGGAACGCTGTGGGTGTCTAACCCCCCCTCCTCCTCCTCTTCTTCCTGCAGCCCCGTATGTGCCTGGATCAAATGTTTGTGTCGACAGACCGCTCCCACAGGCTCCTCCCCCTTTCTCAGAGGAGGAACGCACAATCGTTCAAACGGCTGAGTTGAGACTGAATACGAGCGATGGATGAATGTTTCCCAGGCGGAGAGGCACAAGAGCGTTTCACTTTTAGGACCTGGATGTGACGAGTGCATGTGTTTGCTCTTACCAGGATTTAGCTACTGCGTGTTTTCGGACTTAGCAATAGTGTTTAGTATGACGAACAATATCCTGTGAAAACCTGAGTGGGCGGGACTTAAAGGGCTAAGGCTCGGGTACCAGACTAACTTAAGAACTCACAATCCCACTGTAGCCTAAATTGTTTGTAGAATCTTGTTTTGTTTGTTGTTGCCTGTCAGACATTTGCATGTGATTTTATTTATTTATTTATGAAGCATTTGTTGAATCGTCTCTCTCCGTTATGTTTTGGCCTGTTCAGTGTTTTGCAATGGAGTGTTTTTCATGTTCCTACAACAAGCCTTTTTTTTTTTAATAATCAAAGGTTTCTCTCTAAAAATGACCTGCACAAAAAAACGGAAATCATCATCCTTCAGGAAAATCAGAAAGTCTCTCCATCGCCTACAAGAAGGAAGTTCTTCCTGTTCCTGTGTTCTCTCCGTCCAGCGTGAAATGACCTTGACTGTTGAAGCTGCACCGCAGGGTGTCACCAGAGCTCCACCTTCATCCTGCAGGGGCGTTCAAATGTGAAATAAAAGTCTCAACACATGAGTCACATCTGCTGGTTTCTCTTCATTGTTTCTGAGAGTGAATGAACGTTTGAAGTCAGCTCTGCTCCCGATGTTAAGATACAGAATGAAATCACAACATTAGTAGTTAATAGATGGAAGGAGACGTGCGAAAAAAAATGAAATCTCAGATTTTTTACATCATGTACAGGAAGAAGGAAGGTTACTTAATTCATCTTGCAGGAAGTTGACGTTATTGAGGGGTCCTCTGGCCTAGTGGTTAGTTTGTGCATCCCATGTACAGAGACTGCAGCGCTGGAAGCGGGAGGCTCAGGTTCAAGGGGAGGGGTTGAGAGTTTAAATGCAGCCAATGACGGAGCAGAGGGAGGGACCGGAAAGCTTCAACATCCTGCGAGCAGGTCTCTGCAGCGACCGTTCACTCCCTCTGTGACGCAAACACACTCATCCCTTCAGAAGTTCTTTTGCATTTATTTTCATATTAAACAGTGTAATTATAAACATTTCATTCAATTACAGCATGATAAATATGACGTAAAAATATTTTTAAAATCTACACGTTTCTTTAAGGACAGAATGAATTCTCATCTCCTTTTGTGTCTTAAATTAACCGCTTTTAGCCGATGATGACGGTGATATGTTCCTCTGATCAACCCAGCTTTAAGTTACAAAGTCAAACCTCAAACCTACTTACATCATTTCCCAATTTACAGACAGAAAAAAAAAAAAGGATAACATTTACATCCATCAGTACAGTTTAACATTAAGTTACATTTCTCAAATGTGCAAGATTAAGCAAATGTATACTGTAGTCAAATAAAACAAGATCTCCTTAAATAAACGTTCAAGTTTAAGTGAAGCCCAGGCTGCTGGTTTCAAACAGGTCGACATGGTCTGAGGGTCTGTACAGTGGGGGGGGGGGGGGGGGGGGGGGGGGGGGGGCCCTAGTGGACACGCCCCGTACAGCCTGTAAATGAGAATATACAACCATGAAATGCTGAAAACTGCAACCGGACGAGGAGGAAAATGCCATAAGAACAGGTTCATTAAGTTTGACACTCGAGTAAAAAAAACAAAAAAAAAAACAACAAAGGCAGACAACTCTGTTCATGACGCTGATAAAAGCAGCAGTGTTTTTGATCTAGTAGTGTTTTTTTCTGTGAAGCTTTAAGTCCCTGCACATTACTGAAGAAACACTCGCCTTCCCACGACGCAAACTCAAACTAATCAACAAACTCCATTGCACATTTGTTCACAAACAGCTTATTACATTTCTTCATTCTGACATTTAAAAATAAAATCTACAACTTTTGATTTTTTTTTTTTTTAAACACAATCTTATAAAATTGTGATTTGAAATTTAGTAGTGATCATAAATGGAACAGTGCGGCTGTTTTTTGTCTTTTTTTGTTTTGTTTGTACAGCATCACAGGCACTGTGATGACACTCGGTGACTAAACCATCCAAACCACTTCCTGCACATTTCAGAGCATTCGATGAAGCGTTACACGTTGGACATTCAGCTGCTCGTCACCTCTGTCAGGATGAAGAAAGGAGCCTTTAACCGCACACAGCGTTCTTACGGAGACGTCTCAAACATATGAAACTACGTTCTGCAGATGTTCCCTCATAAAGACGGGGAACATTCAGTGAGTCACCTTCGCAGAGGAGAGATCTTTAAAAGTCGTACGATCATCCTATGCATGGAGTTCTCTTCCTTAACATCGACCCTTCTTTTTCAAAAGATGCTACAGAAGGAAAAAAAACACTCGGAGCTCCTCTCCGACAAGGAGACAGCACGGGTAGTGCATGACAAAGAAAGAAAACACACTCTTCCATAAAAAGGCAACCACAGGAATAAACGGAACATGACGGAGGAAAACGAACGATGGCGGAGCAAAGAGTGCGGATCTGCTGTGATGAAGGAGAGGATTCCTGTTCAGCCCGTCGAGTTCAGTCCAAAACTTATAAAGTTAAGTTTGTTTGTTTTTTTTTGGTGATGCAGAAGTCCTGGAAACGGAGTGCACTTGGACACATAATGAAAAGAAGCATCCAATCACCTGGAATGCATTTGATAAGTCTTTAAAGCAAACATTTAGAAGTTTGTTTTTTTTCTGCCGACGTGGAATTGCACTGAACTGAGACCACACACACACACACACACACACACACACACACACACACACACACACACACACACACACACACACACACACACACACACACACACACACACACACACACACACACACACACACACACACACACACACACACACACACACACACACACACACACACACACACACACACACACACACACACACACACACGGATGGAGATGTGATGTGGCTCACTCAGAACCCCCAGGGGGGCGCTGGGCCTGCTCTGTCCTTTTAATCACCACTTCTCTTCCGGCCATGTCTACGTAGGTTAGGAAGTGTTGTGCCTGAGAGAAGCATCCGCGGTTCGCCCCACTGACCGCCTCATCTGTCCTCATTCAGCCGAGTCCAAAAAAAGTGCGAGTAAAAGTTTTCAATAGTGTGATGGAAGTCCCGTTCATTCATCAGGCTAGTCCTTCTCTCCGTCTTCACTGCTTCCTGAGGGAACAAAAGACGAGGAAGAAAGTTCAGACATGAGCTTATAAAAGGAACGACATAAACACACGTGACCCAATCTCAAACCTGACCTGGCTGGAAACATTTCCTGCATTACCCAAAGCAGTACATTTAAAAACCTGTCCCTCCTCTAATCCTGTGTCCCGTCGTCACACACGCCTGCCTGCTTCACTTGCCTCCTTGCTCGATGTCCGAGTCGGTGAGGTGCGTGAGCGAGAAGCTGGCGATGCTGGCCGGTGAGATGGAGAAGCGGGAGTAGTTGGAGGAGCCGGCCCAGCTGGGCTCCAGGACCGTGCCGGGCGGAGAGGTGAAGCGGGACGCTGCAGAGGACGTTGTGGTCTTTGATGCGGCGCTTTTGTCCGTCTTGGGCAGGAAGGCGGGCGACGGCGAGGAGAAGTCGTCGTCCCACTCAAATCCGCCACCTGTAGAGATGAAATGAATGAGTGGGGACATGTGTGTGTGTGTGTGTGTGTGTATGTGTGTGTGTGTGTGTGTGTGTGTGTATGTGTGTGTGTGTGTGTGTGTGTGTGAGAAGTGTTGATGAGTGGAGCGTGTCTGACAGTCGTACCTTCTTCATCTGTGGAGCTCTCAGAGTTGGTGAAGCGGTTCATGTAGCTGGAGCTGGACACCGGGCTGCTGAGCTCCGGTGTCTGACTGTTGGAGCCCGACGAGTGCTCGCCCAGTTCCTTGGTGGGCGTCTCCTAAAAAGGCAACGAGTCGGACGTTAAACAGAAAATGACAAAAAAAAAACCAAATATGTCGCCCTCACAACAACAAGTGCAAATTCAATCCCCGCCCCCTGACCCCCCCATCCTGTGTGACCGCCGGCGTTCCCCTGTGCATGCCAGAACATAAATCCTCAGAGATCATTTCATGTATTGGGAACGCTACATCCCGTTTTTTTTTCATAGGCTAAAAGCATAAAAATAATGATATACTTGATGTCTTCTTACAATGTTAATAGTCACATAAAGTTAATTTAATGTGCAGTCTACTTTACACATCTGGAGCTTGAACATGTTTTTGGTGTTTTGAGGAAAAGACCACAGTGACCAGCTGCAGCAGTTTCTTAAAGACATTGTGACATGTTTTGCATATTTTTTAAAGGTTCACTGAAAGGCTTCTTTACCTGGTCGAACAGGTAGACGGTGACATCATCAAAGAAGGACACGGCTCTCCTGGAGTTATCTGCACTGAAGCGAGCAGGGGGCGATGACGCCTCGGGGTTCAGCGTGCTCGGCTTTAACAAGCTCTTCAGGTTCTTGGCCACGCTGTCGTCCGAGATGATAACCGGCACCGGATGGACGCCGTCGTCCTCGCTGTCCGAGCTGGAGCTGCGGAGCTGGTACGCACGCATGTCGTCGTCCGAGTCATCGCTGTTCTCGTCTTCCTCGTCTGCGTCCACGCCGTCCTCCTGTGCGTCCGGAGCGACGCCGTCCCGCCTCCCCAGGTAACGGCCCTCCATGTCTGGCTCTTTTATTTTGTGACCATCGCTTGCGTATGTCCTGGTTAGTTTGGCGTGGACTGCGTTGGATGGGGCAGCAGGAGGAAGAGGAGACGAGGTTTCTTCGGATGGATCTCGTTCCTTTGGGGACGTGACGTCCGGCTGCTTCCCGTCTTCAACGTGATTGTTCAAAGACTCTGCAGCATCACTCTCAGGTTTCTCTGTGATGTTAAAATCTGCTTCTGTTGTCACGCCTCCAACACGCTCGTCAGGCGTTTGTCCATTAGACAACGCTTCGGCAGGGATCAAGGAATCTTCATCTCTCTTTGTGTTCACTAACAGAGCTGGACCCTCGCTGACCCGATCGCCTGAGTTCCTCAGCCAGGCTGCTTCAACAGAACCTCCAGCGAGCGTGTCCTCCGACTTCTTCTCGGGCTCTGATTCGTTGTCAGAGAAGTAGGCGGAGTCCCTGTAGTTACTCCCCATGAGAGGTTCCTCAGCAGCAGCAGCAGCTTCCCGCTCCTCGTGTGGATCCTCGACGGGAGCGTCCGGCACGCCCTCGACTTCAGAGATGACGATCTCGGGTGGAACCAGACGCGTCGCTGATGCCGACTCTTCCGTCTCCTCCTCCTCTTTGGCGACACTCAAGCCATTTTTTACAGGCGATTGTTCTTGGACGTTAGGCTGAGAGTTCCACTCGGGAGACTCCAGGTTCTCAGTCTCGTACCCGCTGTCGGATATCTTGTACGGAGGCTGGAGTTTGTGTTGGGCGATTTGAGCATTTAGATCTTCTCCTTCGGCTAACCTGTGGATGTCCAGAGAGTCTAAAGAGTCTGGGGTCTCGACGGAGTTTTCTACGGTGGGTAGAGTGGTGGACATGCTGTCCTCCAGTAAACTGTCCTGACTGATCTGGTCCAAAGACGGACCGGAGACCAACAGAGAGGACCTGCCAAGAGGACGCCCATTAGTGTCCATAAAGGACTCCTCGTGATCGGAGAGGGTGGTCTCCAGTTCTATGTCGGCATCCTCAGTAAGTTCACTCAACAGGTCGTTGCTCATTAGGTCTTCATTGTGCCCGTTGTCTGTGGACAATTCGTGGACTTGCAAGGTTTCCGACAGTTCCGTTTCTGAGGGCTGAAGATGATCGTGTGAGGTTGCAAAGTCTTCTTCAAGGCTGGGGATTTTGGCATCTGTGCACAACGAGTCTGTAGTGGCACTTCGAGAGAACGCAGGGGTGTGGAAATCAGTTTGACTGACGGTCACCTCCAACCTCTCTGAGGTAGAATCAAAACCAGAGTCTAGACCTCTGTCATAAGACTGCAAGAGACCAAAGTCCTCAGTGGAAGAACTGTTTCTAACCGGCAGCTGGATGCTCGTGTTATCTTCTGCGACCACAGTAATGGAAGGCACCAGTGTTTGATTTCCTGCCAGAGACGGACACGACTCGTCCAAGCTCGCACTCGGAGACTCTAAAAGTTCCTCTCGAGAAGATGTGCTACTTGTCGCAGGTTTCAGATAATTGTCCGGTATGGTTAAGCTGCATAAACTGTCGAGGTTGTCCCAGGAGCGCATTCTGAACGAGTCCTCTGGTTCGTGGGCGACGCCGGGTAAAAGAAAGTTCTCCTGTGGACTTGAGAAACCAGATCCCTCTTTCATCAGGTTGTTGTCTTTAAGAAACAAAAAGTTGTCGGCGAGCTTTTCAGTGTTCAGAAACCTGCTCACATCTGTGTTTCTCTCCTCCTCCGCTTCCACAGAACACGCAGGGTGAGCGGCTTCTGAACTACCCCCAAAAAAAGAATCCACATGGCTTTTCTCTGAACCCACCGCCTGGACTTCCAATAAGGCGGCGTCACGGAAAGGGTTCCCGTTTCTCTCTGGGAGCTCCATAAAGCTCTGTCCCCAGGAAGGAGAGTCCCCCTGCTTGGAGCCACTTTCAGTGAAGATGTTGGTGTGGTACGGACTGTCGTTCTCCAGAGATGACCAGATGTGGCTGTCTGGTAAATAAGAGTCCTTGGAGTCAATGCTCTGGTGGAAAAAATCTGCATCGGTACTGGACTCATCCAGACGGACGTCTTGGAGGACTACAAAGTCTTGCCGGCCCGAGCTGAAGTCCAAGTCTTGCCCTCGGCTGCATTCTCCTCCAACAGTGCTCTCTCCTTGTTCTTCCAGTTGAATGTAATATTCATTCCCGTTCGTGGGCTTCTGTACATCGAACACTGGTACGATCCCCTGGATTCCCGACTGAGCGTTCCCACCTCCTGTGTGCTCTGCTCTGGCTACAGAGTCGGGGAAGTGTGCCTGGATGTCTTCGCTGGAAACGGGGAAGAACATGCTGTGGTAGTTGAGCGTGGTGTCCATGCTGGAGCGTACGTGGTTGCCTTCGTAGTGGTCGTGCTTGGCCGCCTCCCACACGTACTCGAAGCTGAGGCCTTTGCTCGTTTCTGTGACGGTGAGAACTTCGTCAATCTCCTGGCGCAGGGCGTCGTCCGCGAACTGATCCAAGATGGGGAAGGAGGAGTGGCTGACGGTGGTCTGGCGTGTGGAGGGGTTCGGCTTGAGAGCGTCCCAGCGTTGCTCGAAATCTTCTTCTATGTCCTTCTGGCCTTGCATGCGCAGGTAGGTGAGCAGACGGTGTACTTCCTCTGCCGTCGCCCGCTTGTCTGGAGACAGCCAGCAGAACTGCAGGACCTCGTACCTGCAGACATTTTAAAACAAGATATACGTGTGTTAACACTGATCACCCTGGACGGCTGGTACAAACCTGAATTAGTGCAAATTCATTCAATGACACAGCTGAGACGCTCCGAAACTCATTTATAACGCTAACTTTAGAAACCATCTATTTCTATTTATAAGTGTTACAGTCGTACACGATCATCAAAGCATTTTTATGATGTGTTAGCATCAAGCTAACAAACTCTGATCCAACTGCGCTCGCTCAGAGAATAATCAACACCTGCCACTGCTCTCGACACACGTTCAGAAAAGCGTCTCTGTGGCGTTTTGCTCTAATAGACACGTCACGAGACTCACCATCTGTCAGAATAAGGGAGCTCCAGCTGCGGCTTAAAGAGCTTCACTTGTTGATCCTTGATGACGTGATTGAGAACCTCTCGGTCGGACAGATGTGGATACGGCTGAGCGGCGTTCTCAAAGAGCTCCCACAGTGTGACACCCAAAGCCCTGCGGACGAGAAAGAATTTAAGGAAAAAAATCTTACACACCCCCAGTTTAGAAAATGAGCTTTAAACTTCATCATTTATTCACTCAACAAAAAACAAACTCATGATTCATGAACCAAATATGAACACTTTACAAAAAGATAGACACGTCAACATCTTTATTATTATGACTCTATTGTTGTTTTGAAAGGAGTCGGGCTCGTCTAATTACAGCTACCTTACATATCCTCTGTAATTTATGAGCAGAGAGCATTCGGTCACATAAAGGAGGGGCTGCTCAGAATTTACAGTGTGCAGAGATGCTCAGTTGGTGCAGTGTCAAGTTTCCTTTTACTCTCTTCTGGAAATAATCCAGATCGTTGGTTATTTATGAGCTCTGGAATTAGCAGTAAGGGCTTCATTTCTCAGCAAGCGGCTGCAGATGTACGGTTTATTTGGGGTCCACTACACATACATATGATGTTTTTATACTTGCTCAGGAGAGTCATTTCAGTCCTCTCACAGGCATTGTGATGTCTGTGTTTTGAACGCTGCCCTCTAGTGTCCTCTCGTGTGCCGAGGAGTTGTAAACCGGTACCTACCACACATTGCTGGGCTTGGACGGCTCCATAGTGATCACACCCCCGTGTCGCTCGCCCACCAGTTCAGGAGCCAACCAGCGGAGGGGTGCAAACACATCATCCTCCGTGATGATGTAATCCTCCTGTAACAATAAAGTTAGTCATTTAAATCAGTCACACTGAGTATTTGCAACTTTCACAAACTGCAGCTCTCCTGATATTTAAACGCCACCTCGGCAGAATAAGAATAAGGTTGATTTGCTCCGACTGAAGCAGTGCAACTCTTCCTTAGCCTCTCCCTTTCTTTACAGAAATAGATTGGCTGGATGACCTTATCTTATGAGTATTAAATTCAGACAGCCGAACTGACAGATCAGCAGTATTGAGGGAATGCAGCAGACTCAACTTCCCGAGGACATGTGCAGCGCTTCAAGTTACAGGAGAGGGCGGTTTGAATTGTTCAGTGAAATACTGAATCAATCAGATGCTAACACCTGCGCGGCATGTGACAATAAATAAAGGTTTATATCCTGCCAGGTCATCCGAGGCTGGGAGACAAAGATAGATGTCTTCAGTTGAGCTGTTGCACAATAGTAGTCGTTGTTGTTCGCCAACTTCAGAGGGAACCGTTTTCTTATTTTCAGGCTTCATTTTAAAGATTTTTTTTTTTTTAAGGCTTTTTGCCTTTGATTTAAAAGGACAGCTGAAGAGACACAGATAAATATGCATCAGAGATTCACGGCTGGGGATCGTCCTGATGTGAACGAAGCCTCGAGGCCTGCAGCTTCCATATATGGGGCGCCCCAGATCTACCTACGGAGCACAACTGGCACCCCAAACGACCCGCTTGTTCACAGCTAAAGCTTTCCTGACAGGCTCCTCTTCGGCCAATCAGAGGGACTCTTAACAGGCCATATTCTAACAAGAGCTTTGGCTCCTCCCATTTCTACTAAACCTCCCAAAAAGTGGTCTCTAAATGAACACATCAGGAGAAACGAAGAGTAAAGGCTTTCAGTGGCTGTTTCATCTTCAAAGCCGGGACTAAGCTTCACGTCTTTGTTAGTCATTTTGTTCTCTTACTGCTCGGGGACCTCGAATGTCAAAGACAAGCCCAGAGGGACTGGATGTGCAGCGTGTGCAGGAAGTGGCTCATTGACACCCAACAGAGACACAGACCCATGAGAAGTCTTCATCCGGCTTCTATTCACATCTCGCACGGTTTAAGATTTTAAATCAGACTATGAATCCTCAACTGTTCTGACTGATAGCATCAACGCCTCAAAGCTTTGATTGGATTCTGTGCATGTCATTGTTGATGTGTACAGTAAGCAAACAAGTCTGATGTTCTGTATCTGTGTGCAACAAGCTCCCAGTGTCGACAAAGACATCCGAAGGAGAAAATATCTGAAACTGAGGTCTCAGCTCACTTTGTATCTGTAGGGTCCAATTCCATAGTCTCCCACTTTGACAGTAAGATCTGCAGTCAGGTAGCAGTTCCTCAGAGCCAAGTCACTATGGGGGGAAAAAGAGAGAGAGAGAGAGGAATCAGCATGACACTTAGAGATGGCTTTATTAGAACAGGCTCATAAAGGATGAAATCAGGGACTGATTGTGAAGCAGGATGGGCGGGAGGTGTTCAGCTTTTCCCCCCCCGTTAATCTTCATTCTGTACATTGAATTACTGCAGAGATCAGTGTTATCCACAAAGTTCTCTTTGATCTGATCCTGGAGCTAAAGAGCTAAAGATGACCTCATAAGAATCGAGTGGAAGGGAGTTGGGCAATGATCTTGAATGACTTTGGCAACTATAGGAAATTCTTCTTCTGTCATTTGCCCCTGCTCCTCACAACAAGGGGCTATTCCTGACTCGTGCATACAGCAGAGGGATAACATTTCAGGAGGGGAGACACAGGCTCTGCAGGGCTGCCAGGAGAGGGCGTCGGAAGCCGAGGACGTCTCTGCACATAAAGACATGTGGGTCGATCTTTCTCAAGAGAACGGAGCGGCAGGCTTTGGTTTCCTGTGAGCCTCGCGGCATTCCCTACGCACAAGTTTCAAGTCCCCTTAACCCGCCTAGCGACAATCTCTGCTGACGCCGGTGTTCCTGTGTGTACACGGCCGGCTACTGTCAGAGCCTCTGAAACCTCTGCAAGATAGATGGTGATTTATTTTTGACTCTCCTGTCTCCCCCTGTCCGCTGCGTTTGGCTCAAAGCCTGACATACAGTAACATAGCAGTAATGAAATGGGTCCAGTATCTTCACCCTACAAGGCTAACACCAGCACTCCTATAACATGCAGAGTGAGGTGGAATATCTGAAGGCACCTTCAACACTTTCAAGATCTGCGACATCAACCGACAAGTACAGTTTAAAAAGATAAATCAGTCGATCTTTCTTCAAAACAGAAAAAAAAAAAAAAAAAAACATGACTTTTATTCAATAACGTCTTTGCACTCAGTTTAGCAGCCTCCTGTGATAACATCTGATTCCAGAGGAAATTTAACATTGTTATTACTCGAGAAAAGTATCCCACAGTGACTTTTAAATTGAAGTGTAGTAAACGCTTGAGAGGCTTATTGCCAAGCTTGAGAGCTTAGCATCTTTGTCGGTTTCCCTATGAAAGAAGTAATTCACCAAATCTCTTTGTATTTCACTTTTGGGGACTCATTTAAGAGCTGAAGTCAGCTCAGGAGAAAGAAAGAAACTTCCTTCTCCAGTTTCACGTCCCTCACACACTCTGAGGTTTCAGCTCTGGATATCAGCCACGGCGGCGCTGGCCAGGAGGGTTTTGTGTCTGTGGCAGCGAGCAGTCAATCACCTCCGCTCCACTTCTACCTGCTGCTCTCACAAGCGTCTACTTTCTGTCTCCCTTTTTGACATGTTTGTGGCCTTGAATATTTTGAAGACTTGAAACTTAATTAGTCCACATGAAGGCGAGCGAGTACAACTCCCATTAAGTTGTAGCGAGGATTAAAACACGACTCCTATTATTGGCCTATCCTTTTACACGCAAAGAGCAGAATCATCATATCCCTGTGGCCGCGGACAGCTGACACTGTGGCAATGCATGCGAGCTGTGTAATTGGAACCCTCTGAGCTTATTCTGAGCATGCAAAATAGAGCTGATGAGCGGCGCATCGTATGTTCCCCCCGAGCCACACGTTCCCGACACCCCCTGTCCCCTGCAGGCGGCCCACAGCCTGACATCCTGCACTCCCAGGGGGTAAAAATGAAAATGAAATGCAGCCTCTGCTGTACAAACCTTTTTTGGAGAACACTGGCACTCCTGAGGCTGGTTGGACACTGAGCACTCAAGTTAAACTAACTGTTGACCTAACTTTTTACATTCATGGTTTATGAGGCTCACGACCACATATTTTTACAAGTCACATTACAAAGCAGGAGAGAAATGACAAAACATAAAATCAGAGCATGACACGTGTGCTACAATTCTTTGATCCAAAATATTAAGGAACAATCAAGGAACTATTTTTTGCCTTGAGAACCGTGATATTAAAATTTAGAGATTTATCTTTTCAGTCGTCACTTGACATCAAAATTCTGTCCAAATGAAAATCCCTCGACTGCACGAGACAATGTTGAAAAAGGTACAAATGTGAAGCATGAGAGAGAAAGTGTAAATACAACTTTCCTTGTTCTTCTTGTCTGTTGTCTCTTAGAATGACAGCTCTGTCCTAAACGTTTCACTGTCTGACTGTTAAGAAAAGTTCAGCAGGTCTAAAACCTCTGTGCTCGTCATGAAGTGCTACCTGTGCAAGAAGTTGTGTTTGTGGAGGTGAGTGACACCGGCAGCGATTTCACAAGCCATCCTCTGCAGTTGCAGCAACTCAGCATTTCTAAAGACCCAGTCCTGCTGGGAAAGGTAGCCCCGCAAGTCGCCCTGTGAAGACACAAACAAGCAGACGACACACACATTTAACGGAGCACTGACGTCAAAACATAAACATTTATGAAGGCAGGAAACGATTTGGTTGTTTTACAGCAGCTGTGGAGATTTAAGAGTCGGTCAAATGCACTGTGCAGAGATGACCACACGGGGGCAGCAGACTCTCCTGTTCCTGTCTCAGCACTTCTCACTGCTGATGTGCGAGAGCACCAAATAAGGGTAACGCTGTTTGGTGGACCTCGATGCTGTGTCACAGAGATTTATAAATAAAAGAGTCCAGCTCAGGTCAGTGAAGTAAACTGCGTGTGCATCCAGCTGAGTGTCCGAGCTCAGTGAGAGAGGAGGACAAGGTGTCCCAAGACCCACAAACGTTGAGTTTACCTTTGACAGCCCCGCAGAATAAACTCACAGGTGTAAACACGAGCGTACTCACTTTGAATAAAGCTCGGCGTCACCACTACCACTGATATCAGACCAACAGGGGTCTCTGTGTTTAGACTGAGGAACTCTAAATGTGAGCCAGGGTCAACAAAGAGGGTCTCAGCTGTGTGGCGCTGGGAGGGAATTTCAGTGGACACATGTAGTGACCATTCACCAACAAGTCACAGAACAGATCACGGGGGAGAAAATGTTCGTGAGCAAAACTTTTCTGATCGTCCACAAAAATCCGTCCAGTGTTTCAAACAGTGCTGGAGTGAAGGGGATTCCTGCTGAGCCGGCCGAACCGAGGGTCTCCTGAGGAATGGGTTATTAAGAACATACTGTACACACACACGCCACACACACACGCAGAGCTAACTACTCTCATAATATATGAGCCGCTTTGTTGGAAATGTCAACTCAAATGCGGTTACTGAGCATTGGAGTCTGTGTGTTTACAAAGGCTTTATTATCCCCGAGCCATCCCACTACAAGCAGCTTAGACCCGTCGTCTTACGTAAGCGACTTGGTGTGCTTGGTCCATGTTTGCACACACACACACACACACACACACACACACACACACACACACTAACACACACACGCTAACACAAAGTGGCGCACAAAAACAGCTCTGAGAACCAGCGTTCACAGAAGAGCTATATCCAATGTATGGTAAGTGACACCCCTCTGCCTGTCTGCATCTGTGGAGCCTCCGCAGCAGGTGATTAGGTCTGGGGGAGGGGAGGGGGGGGTGAGGGAGAGGGGGGCCCGGGGGGGGACGGCCCATCGCTGTTAATGAAACGACATTAACTGTGAACAGCCAAAACAATTAGGCCGCGTGTGAAACCCACAAATAAACAAGAGCGTGCAGAGTTCCCAGTGCACACGTTACATTCTGGCTCGCTCATCGTTTGATGAGTTGTGTAAGAAAGAAGAAAGAAAAAAAAAAAAAAAAAAAAGATTTTAAACAAAATAAACTTTTAGAAGCAGCAGATTTCACAGATATGTTCAGCTTATTTCAAGTAAGAACAGAGACAGAGTAAAGCACAGTTTGATCAAATTTCGCCTCAGCAACTTCTACAGCACGACTTCATAAAGAAGCCATGGTGACAGCCACATAAAGAGCACTTCCATATTTGTGCGAGAATTGTCGCTTTAGCAGTCGCTATAAATGCACGAGATCAACAAGTTTGGAAAGCTGAACGTCAGCTGGCTTACACCCAAGAGCTCATAGCAGAGAGGGCCTGCCTGCCGTCCTGGCCGGGCACCAGGCAGGACATCCATGCATTAGAGGCTGTCACTCACGCTCTGGTATGTGACATTCTGCAGCCCCTCTACCAGTTGCTTGATGTATTTTGATGTCTAAAAATGCTTTGAGTCAGGGTTACCCGGCACGGCTGATATGGGACAGAAAAACCAGCATCAATCACCGGGCTGTCAGAGGGGACGTCACAGTACGTTAGCTTTTTGGGATTCATCTCGTCCACTGTGCAGCTGCAGTGTCCCATTTCACGTTTCGACATCTACGAGTTGATCGACGTGGCCTGGAGTAATAAAGAGGCCACAGACGAGTTGTCTTTGACTTGAAATCTGATGTGAGAGCAGCCACAGTTATCGTGAAGTCTCATGCAAATACTGAAAGATTGTCCCACTTCGATGAGGGGCTTAAAACAGTCTCTATGCAGCGCCGGATAATGAGCATAGACATCACTCAGTTGTGTTTCCCCTCACACATTATCACCTCCAACACAGCGGACCAGTTCTTCTCCACACTATCCTGCCTAATAAGCGGTGCACACATGTGATAAGTCATTCACCTTGACTCATTTCCATGTCCTGTCAGAGGGGACGTTAGAGCTGGCTGGGAAAGACCACAATGCCAGGACAGCAGCTGACAATACCCAAGCCAAACAAAGTCATGTGATCTGTGGATGGCGAGCCAAACTGGACTGTGAAGGAAATACTTCTAAGTTCGGACTAATGGCAGGCAAGGTGGCGGTGAAGATTCTCAAATAAATCTGCATCAATGAAAGTGCACATAACAAAACGAGCCTCAACATCCACCAGGCTGCGTGCTGCACATATGAACACAAAGTACTGCTGATTAATAAAATCCACGAAAACAAACCTGATTAAAAAAATACATCCTGGAGTCAAACAGGAAGTAGATTACACTCATTTACTGCTGCCAGAGTAGGACACCTGATCAACAGTGTCCTCACATGGGGATGAAAGATATACGGATTGTAAACTTGATGATTGTTAACACTCGGTTGTATTTTAGTTGATCGTAAAGTTCACTGTGACTTGGCGTGACCCGACTTTGCGTGTTGTCTGCCAATACCTCTCCACAGTGTGTCCAGGTTGTGGTCACGTCACATGACTATAGAAGCTCAAAGTTCAGTCCGTAGGATCCAGATGAGTCAGAGCTGTCCATCCGTTTGAGGCTGGACATTGAAACATTATCAGCTGGCTGCTCTGTTTCACTGAACGGCAGAAATAGTCATTCTTAAATTCAGTCGGTTTGTTTTTAACTGTATGTATTCATGGACTCTATTTCCTGTGGAGAGACATAAGGTGATCCTTCGGCTTCTGGTAAACAAACGTGTAGTATGATAACTGGTGTTGTAGAAGAAGAAGTCAGTCTTGGTCTTAAGAGCGGTCTGGAGACCACAGAATGGAAAGCATTTTCACTCGGTCATGTCTTGACCTCAGACTGGGCGGACTTTAATAAAGACCAGTCCAGAGCACTGACAGGCTCCTTTCACGTCATGAATGAGATTAGGAGGATAACGCCTCTTCCTACAACACGAACAAATAACTCGATTTTTATTACAGCAATAATCTTCCTTGTGACCCCCCGCAGAAAGATGAGGATTTCTCTGTGAAGCTGATTGGTCAACTGAAGCCGTCTAAACTCTTACCCTGGTCAACATATCCAGAATAATTATAACAGAAGCCTCTAATGTTCAGTCAACATCTCTTCGACTGAGTGGAAGTTTTTAGTAACGTGTCGGATGTTCGACTTTAGATCAGACAATCATGTAAACAAGGTGGCGCAACATTTCCATCTCCTTGCACTGGTCATTGCGCAGCTCATGAGGTTCTTTAGGTGCAGCTTGGTTTGCTTCAGAGTTCAGACCGAACTTGACTGTCTCCTCATTCACATGGTGCTACCCGTAAAAATGCACGAACACAGCAACTGGTGGAGCGGACAGCAGGAGGAGCGTAAATGGAGCCTGTTTCTTTACTGGGTGAGGTGGGAATGTGAGAAGTCCCAGGCTTAGACCTGCTATGTGACTTCAGCAGGTGAAAGGGGAGCAGATGGGGGGGGGGGGGGGGGGAGGGGGGGGGCTCTCAGCAGCCAGGGTCCGGCCCACCCAAGCTAGATAGAGAAACAGTGAATAAATCAGCTGCCGTGATGAAGTCTGACTCACTTCAATCTGTGCAGATGAAGAGGCGGGTTCATGTGGGACTGAGACAGTAGGATCCCAGTCCAGATGGTAACAGGGCAGGTCAGCTCAGCATGCCTGCTGGACAGCATTTAAAGGGGTCTCGCCCTATGAACGTGTGAGCTTCACAGACTGAAGACTTCCTTCATTGAGAAATCTCAGAAATAGCTGGTTTCAAAGTGAAGAAGTGCAGAAACAGTAAACTAACTCTGAACCCTTCACAACGTAGCACAACACAGGGCACATAAAGCCTGCAGATTGACATTACATCAATGTCGAACCAATTCAAGATATTCCAAAAGAAACCTTCAGTCGAGCATTTGGTCACTCACCATTTCACAGTACTCGAAGACGAGCAAGAAGGGAATGGCCTCCACACACTGACCCAGGCACTGCAGGATGTTTGGATGCTGCAGGACTCTGTTTCAACACAATGACATGAAGCCCGTCAATAAGTCATTGTGTGCATCACTTTGGTGTGATCCTCGGTGAGATTCCAGTCTCATGCAATGTGTCAGAGGAAAGGTAGAGGGTGCTGCAGATACGACAGTGACCTTCTGTCCACAGTGTGGAGGTGTGTGAGCTTTACCTGTACGGATCTCCCTGCTGCAGGAAGTCATTTTGCTCCTTGGCACTTGCACTAGCCTTTAACTCCTTCACCACCACCCGGGCTCCACCTGGATCGGTGTAGATCTCACTCAGTAGGACCTGATCATCAATGACAACATGTTAGGCTTTCACGTTACACAGAAAATACCATCGATAAGCTCTCTACTTGAAGGTGGAAAAGATCATATGTGATAAACAAACCACTGAGCTGAGGATTCACATCGTTACAGACTTCAGTAATGAAGTAACTGATCTCACCTGACCGAACCAGCCGTTGCCGATCTCCTGGATGTAACTCAGACTGTGACGTGCTACCTGGAAACCTGCGGGTCCTTCTGTGAAACAAACAACCAATTTTAGACTGATTTAAAAACAATTCCCAAAATCATCAATAAATAAATATATCAAGACAGAAAACTACACTGCAACTAAAAGACGATTGGTTCGCGTGTTTGGAGCGAAGCCTTGAAGAGACGTGTTTTGTCTCCGAATGAATCTGTTTATGACGGGTGCGTGTCTGACCTGCGATGCGGGAAGGAGGTTGGAGGTGTGGGGGTCCGGGCAGGGCCACAGGGGACACAGCGAGGGTATAAACCTCGGCTGGTGACTGCATAGAAGGCGTGTCCTCCGCCGGTGGAGTGAAGTCAATCTCATCCTCGAAGTGGTCCTCGAACTCCTAGATCATGAAGAAGAGAGCGAGCTGAAAACATGCAACACAACACAGCTCCGCGGTGCACATGACAGAGACTGTCCTTTACTATTGTTGCCCACTCTGTAGTCATGGGGGGGGGGGGGGACTCTCACCTTGAAGTTAATCTCTCTCTCTTTGCAGCAGCTCACACAGTTCACCAACGCCACCACCAAGGCCACGAGCGCCGTCAGTGACACCACGAGGGACAGGTAGAGTGTTGTAGACAAGGGGTCCCCTGTGCTTCCAACTGAAAACAGACAAAAGATTCAAACTATGTGTCATCACTCATGGTCCTGTGTTAAATATGTCCCAGAGAACAAGAGAAGGAAGGCAGACTGCACTGCTGCAGGTATAAACAGAAGTGTGTTTGAGTAACACACACGGCACACCAGGGATGTGCTGGCTCTTCTTCTTCTAAATCCACCCACAACAAAGGTGAGCTTCATATTCTAAAATAAACCCTGCACTGCTACAAAGAGGCCAAACTGCAGAGATAGAAATGCCAGCTCATACATCATGCAGGGGAAGACGTGCGACTCTTCTCATCGTTAAAAGAGTCCAAGTCAGGATTTTTACGGTTTGCATTTTTCTGCAAACGTGATGTGACAATAGTTGAGACTTCTTCCAGCACACGGCACAGCCTTCATCTCTCATCAGGCGTCCAGAGAGACAGCTGCGGGGGTTTCCACTCGCTTGCTGATGGTGCAGCAGCGGTGACAGCAGGTGAGGCTCCGTGCCGGGCCGGCGAAGATGCTGCTGGCCCTGCACTCTGAGTGCGAGGGCTGACAGCAGCCTTACCATCCGCCCTCTGCAGCGCTCAGCTGATGCTGAGCAGCATTTACACACAGCAGCTTTATGTTTGACTGCCACTGATTTCACACTACGCACTGCCTCATAACAAAACACACCGACGTTAAGAGGAGTGTTAACAGTGTGCTCCTGTAATAAAGAGTGTTTCAGTAAAGGAAACATAAGTGAATATCAGTCACGGTATATTCAAACAGTGAGGTTGACTGTCCTGTCTAAAAAGATGTTGTCAAAGGATGCCATGTGCATCGACTTAGTGTCACACCTTTTACATACTGACAGACAGACGTGTCTTTGTTGGCATTTATTGTGAGCCTGTCGACTTTGGCAGCCCCACCTCGTCTCCTCGCGTCTGAAATGTCACTGCTCATCTGACAGGTATGAGTGCGGGAGTGTCGTACACTCTGCTGTGTGTGAGCGAACAGTCCAGAGATGTTCAGGTCACATGCACGTGACGCTCGAATGTGTTGTATTGTAAATATCTCTTAATCTGACTAATAAGTCAGAAATTGGCTTCTTCTGGCATGAGGTGACTGTGAGTGCGTGCACTGAGGGAACAGAGAGTTTTTTCGGAAGCTCTGCCCCTCTGTTCTCCCTCCTGTGTTTATTCTGTCTCCCACTGGTCGTAGCTTGTCAGGTACATCCTGTCTGCTGGAGGGAGATCCAACACCTACAGAGTCTCCTTCTGCTGAGCTACAAAGTCCCAACAGATGAAACGCATCCAGACTACAAACTGACTCCTTTCACACCGCCACATGAGAGGAAATTAGAAAATAGAGTGTGACTGCAGCACCAACAGTCTGAGCCCTCTGGAAGAAAAGAGAAAGCAATATGTCAACACTGAGCTGGATGAATCACTGCTTCTCCTGATGAACCACCAACCCAAAAAGGACAGCTTATCCAAACGCTTCATCGTTTGTCTCTTTGGTCATTTTAGTCCTGCGATGTCAGAATGATAGATTTTTGCAGAACCTCCATATGTCTATTTGTTAATATTCTTAATATTTACTGTTTAGTTTTAACAAGTAAACAATGCTTTTAAACCTATCCAAACAGAAAGGCTTTGATCAATGGCCGCACCGTGATCGCTTAAGTTGGCCAAACCAAGCATCAATAAAGTCGTTGAGCAGATACCGTGCGAGTAAGTAATCAGGCATTAAGTCCTGCCTTCCTGCAGTTCATTAATAAAATATGGCCTTGAAATAAGCCTGATGTAGGAGCCTGTCAGACATCATGCTGAGCACACAAGGAGCCGTCATACAGCGCAGTCTGTCAGCCTGTGAGGAGGAGAGCAGCAGCATCACTTCATCTTCCACAGGAGGAACAGAGAGCGTCTCCGACACTTCACCGAGCGATCAACCACAGACACAGACCTGACTGTCCATCCTGGTCTCTTCACCACGTATACTGAAGAGCCTCCATGTTTTAACACAGCGCCCGGCATTTAGTCAAAATATAAGGAGATATGAGTCTGCAGACGTCCATTCTGTGCTAAAGACTGACACAGGGAGCGTCTTGGGTGAAATATTGATGAGAAGAGGAATGAAAGATTAAACAGGTCTATAGTCAGGACACAGGCCCGCTGGATGGAGCTCCAAATGCAGATGTTTACTTACTAATGTTAAAGTGTTTCCTACCTCGCAATCCATCGAGAGCATCAAGGGAGAGGTGGTAAGCCTCACCTGCTCTTACGTGGGCTACTGAAGGTTACCCATAATACCTTTGCAGGTCAGTTGTAACTGGGGAATGAGAGTGTACTACTACACAGAATCAGCTTAACATGCTTGAACAAAAGCCACAGACTACACGATAGCTTTAATCGTTAAAGCTCATTGTAAGTCTAACCATACACTTAACACTTGACACAGTCTATGGATGAGTGAAAGCACAACTGAGGAGCATTCTTAGCTTAAGGAAGGGGAAATAATTAGACGGATTATTTAAAAACATTCAGCGTTCGCTGTTTGAAAGTGACAACATAAACATTATCTCCCCAGAAGCACCACAGGTCAGCGCTTTCATCAAAAGCAGTCGTAGTAGTAGTAGTCGTACTAGTAGGCTTTATTGTCAAATATGCTCCATGTTAAACATACAGCACAAAGGAAATTACATTCCCCTCAAACCACAGTGCAAACCTGCAGTGCATTAAAAAAAGCACTAAAGAATAACAATAAACATGAGCATTAAATTAAAAAAAAGCAATAAAAAATAGCAATACTATAAAAATAACAAAGAACAAACCACAGAAAGGAACTTGGCAAACAGAAATACTGCAAATATAGGTGATCTACTTTCCGAGTTGGATGCTTTTAGGCTCTTTATGGCCACTCTGCAACTAGAAGCTGGAGAGACTCAGACAAGACAACAATATCTTCAAGAAGGGTTAAATATGACTGATCATGACAGAAAGCTCATTACAAACCAAACTGGAGCCAGACAGATGTCAAATATGTCATAAGGGCCTTTACAGCTTATTAAATGAGTATATGTGCCTGACTGCAGCAACGCTGTTCAGACACTTTCAGCTGGCTTAAACACATTGCAAATTTAGCTTTGCAAAAAAGCTGAAATGAAAAAACATTTGGCTGCAGTGGGAGCAGTGGTCTTGATTCAAACACCACCTGTCTGTTTCAGCAGAGCAACAGGGCTCCAGGAAGAGCAGGACACCCAGTGAGAGTGCAGCAGAAGTCAGACTGTAACAGAACAGGAGCTGGGTCAAAGCAGCTCCACATGGGATCAGTCCCGCTCATTTAGACATTAACTGAGTCATGGGTTCATATTATGACTTGGCAAGCCCCCACCAAATGACTCAACTGGTTTTTGGGACCAATACGGCAGGGAGCTGCCAGGTCTTATTTTGGTTCCACTGCATATTTTAGCAGGCATTCACGCAGAGGGGGGAGCTGACCCATTTTTGCAGACTTTACCCACCGGCGTGCACAACAGTGCATGTCTGTACTTTCAGCTGCAAACAGGATGAAAGATGGCATTGTCTGGCTGACATGTTTGGGATCGGCTAAGATGTTTCCGCCTGCACTGCAGTGACTGACGCCTCATCGATCAAATAAGGCACACAGGGATCTGAAGCAGCTGATACTTGTGAAGAATTGTGTTGTCATTTTTCAAAAATTAAAAACATGTGCAGTGAAGGGAGCATGACAACTAGAGGAAAGACGCTGTGGTTGGAGCCTTGGCCCGTGACGACAGCATAAAGCACGGCTGGTTAGTATGACACAGTGTGAAAAAAAGATTAGAGAACCATGGTGTATTACCCACGATCTGTTATGCTAATGAAGCAGAATCCCCTTCAGTATGGAGAGGTTGTCACTGACTCACTGAGCAAGCAATGTATAGAAAGGTCACGGCCAATGTCGACTTCGATTTGCCATCCGAAGATGTCAACGTCCCCTGGCTGTTAATAAAGTTATCAGTTCAAATGTGTAAACGGAGCACATGGTACTTGAAGGCAGAGCAAACGACTTTTCAGGTCAACGTTGATGTCTGATCTCAGCCTCATGCAAGCCTTAAAAGAAGTTCAAACGTGATGCTCTTATTGCAGCAGTTAACAAAGTGTCTATGTGGGACAAGGATCAGGTCGCAGAGTAATAAAAGCCTTTATAAAAAAAATTTAAAAAAAAAATAAAAAATAAAAATCGAGCAAATATTGCAAAATCTGTTTCCTGTTTGTTTTTTAATGATTTGGAAAATGGTGTCATCACTAATCATTGACTTGTGCAGATAAGCTTGGAATGTGTTACTGTTAAACATTACCGACACACTGCAAACAGATCATCTCATCTGTCAGTCAGGAAGCAGGCCGGCCCAGAGAGGCATCGACGACTCAGCCTTGCAGAGAAGGCAACACAAAGTAGGAAAGGCTCCGCAAGAGTTTCCTCGTTTCTAAACGGTTGCATGATGTTCATAATGTCAAGTGTAATTCTTCTGATACAGATACAACACTTAAAGGCCAGAATATCTGCATCCATACACACCCATCTAACACAGCAAATCACTCCTAAAAATAATCCTGCTACACTAAATAAACCCATCCTCACTTCTCTAGCTGCAGTGCTACCATGGGATGTTTGAAAGCAATAAAGAATCACTGATTTCAATGAATTCACCTCATGCATTACACCAGAACTCAAGATCACATATCTGTTCATTAGAAATGAAGTTTGTTTTTCACTCTACCAGGGATCTGATCAACACCCGGATTGTACCGTACAAAGTGTCAAAGTGGTAAATATGGTTTTAAAATATCTGCAGGAATGATGAAAAATATCTGAAAAAGCTTTAAATGTAAAATGTGGTAAAGAAAACCATAAGTACTCTGTTGATCTGTTAACACTTTAACTAAAATGGACAAACAAAAATCTAAACCGCTTTAAATGTCTTCATCAATATAAGATTTAATTGTTTGGCACCAGTTTCCTGTGTTTAATAAATCTAGAGATGCACAGAGATTGTGCAAATCACGGCTGATATTTTGGCTAAATGTAAAGGCCAATGTTTTTGCAATGACTTATTTTTGGTGTAAAACTCTTTCAGGTGAGAAAATGTCTCACCTGAAAGGGGTCCATGGCCGACAAACGTTTGAGACCCCCCTGGGTGAGAGGTCCTGAATGTCAGGTCCAATTCATTTTCGTCTAATTGCCCAACCCTAGCCAATACCAATGTTTAACCAACACATTGATGCCTCCCAAATAAACAGGTTCTGCAGGAAAGGAACCAGGACAAAACATAGACCACATTACTCTCGGTCAGAGGTCTCCAACAGGTTGCACACGGACAGGTTTCCAGCAGCTCGCCTATCGGTTTGCTAATTGTGTAAAAAAATCATTTCAATGACAGTAAACACACCTGTTCCCATTATTCTGTGTAAAGTAGTCATATTTTCTTGAACTCTGATGTTGATTTTCAGTGACAAATCCGACTATGTGGCACAATAAGTTAATGTTTTGTTTTTTATTTTCTTGGACCTTGATTTGAATTTAAGATATTTTGCTCTCATTTATTGAAATTTTCAGCTGATGTGTGCTGTGTAAATGTAAGCGATGTGATGCAGGTAGCTCTTTGCTCCTTTCATTTGTTCAAAGTATCTCTCAGGTACAGAAAGGTTGGAGAGCCCTGCTCTTGGTGCACTTCATAGAACAATGAGAAACAGTTTAACATGCTGGCAGGCCTCTATCCACATCAGTGATCCATAAACATAGTTAAATGTCAGTGGCCTGACATTGAACACCTCTGTACCTGTACTTTAAACAGAAAGTTGTATATTAACCAAGTCATGCCGACTGTTACCTAGGAACTGGTTTATGTTTTGTTAAACTACACCTGCTGATGAGTGTTTCCTGAGTACTGAAACATGTTTGGAGGTGTTATCTTTCAAAAAGTATGACATTAAGATTCACCAGGACTTTGTTCAATATGAAGAGGGGGGGGGGGGGAAATGAAGTATCGACACATTGACGGTTAGCAGGAAATGAATCCAGGTAGTTGTTTGTGTTGTTAGCTTTTTAGCTTCTGAATAGCCACACCTACACAAGAAGCAAATATTAGCTCATCTTGCTAAGACGAGCAGTTTGGCAGTGCTTTAACAAACACGACGCCGGGCTGTCTCACCTGATTTATGGGGGTAGAGAAGAGGGGCTCCTTCACACAGACTGAACACCGACAGCAGAATCCCTCCGACCAGCAACAAAACACATCCACGGCAGCTCTTCATTCTGCTAGCTTAGCTAACTAAATGCTAGCTATGAGGTATCGTCGTCCTAAGCAGTGACTTGGTGATTTAATATTAAATTGAGTATGTTAACCATTGATGATTATCACGTTTATAGGTAGCGTAGTCGACACAAAAACACATTTTCTGCCAGTTTATCATTAGCGACTTTTCTGTTAGCTCGCGTTCAGGTTAGCCTAGCCATGCTAACAGTTTCAGCTGACGACAGCAAACACCTCAACGGTCATTTAACGTGCCGTCGTCCACGCAGACCAGAGCGGCGGTTACCTTTCACGAGCTCATCGTGCTCACCCCCTGTTTACCTCTCAATTAACATAACTACATGATAGTGATCGATAGCCTTGAGTATCAAGAAACACCTCTCCTCCAAAGCGCCATGTTCCTGGTTAACGTCACATCACGGAATGAGGCGTAACAAAAAGGGACATGATTGACAAGTAGATGAGCCAATCACAGCAAAGAATGCCAGCAGGTTGAGCGCCTTCAGTCAATTATTTTCGAGCTTCACGTTCAGTCAGGTGAATCCAGTTGTCTCAAAAAATAAGATGGTTTTTTTACATCCATTTACTTGCCAACCACATTTGTCAAAGAAATACGACCTGTCTATAAATGTTTATTTCAAGGTTTGAAGGTCAACCTTTAACTACAGTAGAGATTTTTAAAGAGCAAGTTGTAGCTCTTTTCAAACAGTCCTCTTGTGGTCTAAAAGAAACATCACTGCTGTGCTTTGATTCAAAATATAACATGAATCATGCAGCAGATGACGTCTGTGACCCTGTTGGAGGTGCAGTGCATGTGTGGAGATGCCACCAGAAGGTGTGGGGTTTTTTTTGGTTTTTTTCACAGAATCCCTCTGTGACATCACAAGGAGAACACATTTGAAACGGAGCATGTTAATACAGACCACAATCAGAGGACTGGATGAGTTTATTTCACATTTTGTGGGTCTATAGACACTCATGTAACCCAAATATATGTTCAAACACACTGTAAAAGTGGATTGTTCATAACGTTATGTCCCCTTTAAAAGTGAATCTGATCATTGTAAAAGGTGCAAAAAGTCTGGCTAAAGCAGCACAAGTTATTTAGTTTTACCTTAACAGTGAGTTAATAAGATGACTCACTTGCATTGTACTGAAAAATATTTTGTCTTCAAAATTAAAGCTAATAGCAATGTAAATACTAACAATAATTAATGTAAGATGTCAGAAATATTGATTAAACATCCAGACAACACAATCCATTGTTATATTTTGGGTATATAAGAGCGAATGAAGGACATTGAATTGTCTTTATTATGTTGTGTATTTATTTGTTTTCTACACATTTTTAATTACAGCTTTTCTTTGTTTTGTTTTTTCACATGTTCACAATAAATACATTAATCAATGCAGTGTTGTTTTGATTAAACCATATTTGTTTTCTGTATGAGGTGTGATTAAAACTGATATGTGCTGATTGTTTTCTTGTTTACAACTCAAGCCCCATATTTACCCTTTATTATGTATAGCTAAACTTTAAAACATGACAGCTGCATTTTTACATTTTTACTCAGTGACATAAAGAAACTAAATTTAAGACCACCGCCAGTCACACTTCTTGAGTTCACCTGCGTTTAATATTATAATTACTAAATCAAAAATAACATGAGAAAAAAAACAAGCTTTATTTTTATTTTTTGAAGAGCGCAGGAGCAGTGGATAAACATAATTTTCAGGATGCGTTGATTAAACAATACACGACCGGTTATCTGTTAGATTGTAATATTTTTAGTTTTTTTGTGTCTTTGGTCTTCAAGACAATATGAGTGAGAAGATTATCTGCTCTGATTAACTGATGAAGGGGGAGGAGGATCCACTCTGTGGCGTGGGGGAAATCTCCTGGGTTTGAGGACAGATACGTCAGGTTGCTTCTTGCACTCTGGATCACGAAGCTGCAAGAGAGAGCATCGCTGGCTTTTTAGGCACCGAGCAATAAAGTGAGGCAGAGATTTGCACATCATCGTCACAGAGAGAGCAAACCTCACCCGAAGCACGGTAGGTGCCAGGCTTTTTGTGAATTCATGTGTTTGTGTGATGATAGTTGGCAGAGGGGTGGATGGGTGTTTGTACCTTGAAGCATCTAAGTATTTTTGCTTTAAAGATAGAAGCATGACAAAATACAGATGTCCAACCTTCTGTGTGTTTGCTTTTTTTAAAGTTGCAACAACTTCATAAGTGCAGAAAACACTCCTTTGTTTTATTAATGAGCTTTGACAGTCAGATTATTCTTACATCATTCAAATAATTTCATATGACACATGCACATATTTCTCTCTTTGAGAAAACAATAATGGATATTATATTTTTTGTAAATGTAGTTGTATATCTTGCTGACAAAATGGCACTGCCATACTGATAAATAGGTAACGCTCTGCCTGTGTTTTTGCACTTGTACCTGCGGACTAAACACAAAGAAATGTTAATCCTAAGTTCCGACAGTTTGTAACTGACAGGGTCTGTTACAAACACTTGCACCAGTGTCATTTACTGTCACTTTACATTTCTTCCGTGCGTGTGTGCTTGCATCCCTCAGGCAGCTACAGAAGACCATGGCATTTTCAGGGATGCTGAGTGACGAGGACATCAGGGCTGCAGTCCAGGCTTGTCAAAGTGAGTCACACACACACACACACACACACACACACACACACATGCATGTAAGGAGACACACAAGGAACTGATCATTAACACATACTTTAGAGTAAGCAGTTTTACATCCGTTCATGTAATACAGAGTGGAAGCAAGAGACAAACCCCAGACTCCCACAGGGGATACCTTCATGATGTGTTGTTCACAGTGGGGACGGGGAGCCTGCGGGTAACCAGGCAGCAGCGTGGCAAGAGAGCTGTTACCACCCAGATACCAACGTGTTTATGCTGAGCCCTCACACGGAGAAGCCCAAATCTCACAAGCTCTCATATCCCAAAGCACTTAATCATTTATCTCTGACAATTATGTTTGCATGAGGAGGCAAACTCAGCTTCACCGCTCCAATGGAAACCAAATGTCACTTGTGCATACATGCCCTTTATTCAAGAACCCAACCCCTCTTTACATTGACCTTCAAATGACTTTCAAACTTTGACATTCTATACGTTGCACTAGTTTGCATTTCTCAATCAAAGAAGGTGATCATTTTACAGTTTTTAAGTAGGGGAAACAAACGAGATCACTTTTTCCAAAGCTGTGTCTCTATGTCATTTTCTTTTACTGTTTGTAATCTTTATAAGACTGAACATTGTTCGGTTTATACTGTAACTCAAGGAGTCATTCAGTTAATAATTTACATGAAGTTAACTCATCTCAGATTAGAATTTTTTTAACTTGAATGGCTTAAAAAAACCGAAAGGCTTTTAACATTAAGTTGGCATTAGACCCATGGGCAATACTCAGTGCGCTTTGACTGTTTCAATGGCATAAAGACATCCCCTTTAATGGCAAAAGACAGTGATGCGCTACAGGGTGTGTATTGGTAAATGTCACTGGTTGAAGAATGAAAGTCATCTGAGCGAATGAGTAAATGCGACAGCTCTTTTCAGCCACTCGCAATCTCGCTTTCTTGTCATCCTGGGGTCGACCTCTCACTTCTGCAACTGTCCTCTCTGTCTGTTGCCCTCTTCATCTCTCTCTCTCTTTCTCTCTGCCCGTGTAGCTCCAGGCACGTTCGACCACAAGGCATTCTTTGTACAAGTGGGGCTGACTGGCTCATCTGAGGGGGAGAAAGTGTTCACAGTTCTGGACCAAGACAGGAGCGGATACATCGAAGAGGAGGAGCTAAAGTAAGAAAGGGATGTGCGTTGAGTGAGTGTACGTTTGTTTTCAGGGCTAGAGCAAGGATACAGACGTGTGTGCGAGTGTGCTGGTGTCCCACATCCGTCCTATGGCCCTCAGGCAGAGGTCACTGTATGAATGGAGCAGCATTTTCTCTGTGAATGAATTCAGTCAGATATGATGGGGGGGGGGGGGGGGGGGGGGGGGGGGGGGGGGTGTGTGATGGAGAAAGGCCCTACAGGGGGAGAAAAATGCCATCAGAAAAGATAATGTCCACATAGACAAAAGGCTGAACTTATCGCTGATATTTTTTACGCACCCATCAGACTGTTCCTGCAGAATTTCTTCCCGGGGGCGAGGGAGCTGACCGTGGCTGAGACCAAGGCTCTGATGGCTGCAGGAGATAAGGATGGTGATGGAAAGATCGGTATGGAAGGTGGGTGTTGGTAAAACATCTGTAAGAGCTGCATGAAGATGAGAATGAGAGCAGTTTAGGCTGAGGAGCTGTCCACTGCTCAGTGCTGAAGTTGCACTCCAGAAAGAAAAAAAAACACACACATGCACCCAAACCAGGCAATAAAACAAATCTGCAGCTTTTGTTTAGGAATCTTTCATGTTTTTTTTTTCACTGCATCCATTTGTTTCTCTCTCCCTCAGAGTTCTGCCACATCCTGAAATAAAGACAATCAACATGTCTGAACCATGGCTCTCCCTCCCTGTTTTAAATAATGGATCTATTAAAGATATCAAGACCTTCCAGATTGTTTGACGCAAAGACCAGAAACCTCAGATGTTGTATTCCTGCCTGCTGCTCTCCCTGATGTGAAACAATAAAATGTTTGTTGGACCGACAGCTAGTGTTGGATATTAGTTATATGTGTGTGTTGAATCAATCAGGTACCTGTATTGAATTATTAAAATTGAAGTGAACGTGATTTCACGGTGTGCTATTCTTTTTTTCTTATATGGCAGTGTAAACACCTTGATAACATGTTATCAAGTCTTAGACTAGTGGAGAGACAACTCTTATAATCGAGGGGTTCAATAATTCCAGGAAAATATTAAGAATAAAAACATCAATTAATGAAACACATGTTAATGAATTATGCCAAGTATTGACTCAATAATATATAGCCTAAGTGCTATGTAGTATGTCAACCCCAGTAAAGAGTTATTTCCTCACATTGACCCTAATAACATTCCTGCTCTGATCCTATCTTTAAATCTGTGCTTCCCTGTAAGTTATAAATCCCAATTTACACTCAGAGTTGATGAGAGAACGATAAAACCGTTCACACTAACATTATGCTGTTTGGACAATCTATTTTCAAGTGATTGGTTCTTCCAAAGACTCTCTTCATTTTCCTTATTGATGGTTAGTACTGCCTTCTACTGGACAGTTTCCAAATCTTTGCATAAGCAAGAGACTTCAACCATTTCAAGGAAATACCTGACACTTAGATGAACAAAACAAAACCCAAGCTTACATGGTCAATGCATTGATTTAAATGTTCAGAATATTGACAATCTGAGGTTAGAAGCCCCCAATAAAAACTCATTTAACAGCCCAACGAGGTTTTGCAAAATACAGAAAAGTGCTCAAAGATCTCAGAGTTCAAGAAGTGGCTGCTCTGTGGGAGACACGCGCTGCGTTTGGAGCCATGTGCGTTTGGAGCCACGGGTCAGAGAGAAACGAGCTGTCGACATTTTGCGAACTTGTTCACGCAGGAAAAAAATAGTCCAAATGATTGGTGCATTTCCTACTAAGGACTGGGATCCGACTGGCGGTGCAGGACCCAAGGTCCGGTCCCTGTTAGGTCGCTGGGTTCCTCTGAAACTCGACTCACTACGCTAACTTCAGTTCAGCCATATGGAATATACGGTAGCCTATATGGTTATGGTACAGATAATGTCACAGCAAGACTGCAGAACAGCAGAGGCAGCAAATATCTACCAGCTGAGAACATCTCATGCGATGGGGCAACCACATTCCTGCAGATGCCCAAAAAAAAAAAAAAAAAAACGCTCGCCAATAGCACATCGTCAACTCTTCATAACACCGAGAGTGCAATTAAGCATGATTCATTGAGGCAATTATGTTAATTACCTTTTGTCCGATACAGCTACAGGCTACAGATCAAATATTAAGGGTAGCTCTGTTAAGTTGGAAAGGATCTCAGCAGAGTCAAACGTTTCAGTTCATTCCCACTGAACCTGCAAATCCCCCAAATTGAAGTTATCACAATGCACTGTGTATCTTTACTAATAATAAACACAAGGGGATTAAAGCTTAAGTGTTTCTCAATACAAAAATATCGTTACTGGGCAGATCTTAATACTATTTACATCTTTTTAGTGGTTTAAGCTATTACCTTACAGAGTTATTAATTACGCATAGAGCCGTAAATTAAATATTCAGTGAAAGTGAAGAGGAGTTAAATTTAGCCCTCGGATCTCATTCATGTGGCCTGAGTGTTTCTCACAAACCATAACAAGGAACATGAACCATGTTGCTACAGTGTTTCCACTCTCACACATTTCCATTCATTTCGTTTATATTCTCGGATGAAACGCACAACATCAGAATCAGCATCTTAAGTGTTGGCCGTAAATCAGTGCAGTGAAGTCAGAGAGCAGTGGGCCTGCTCGGGTTTCCACACGTCTAGCTATAGGCCTCCTCACACATGGTAGCATCCTCATTTGTTCACCTAAAAATAGGTCGAGGCTAGTAGACACATTTTTTCGAAACCCATGCATCTTGGTACCTGATACTGAGACTCAAAGCTCTGTAAATGGTGTTGCTCAAGGATATATAAACGAGGGGGAAAGCTCTCTTAGGGCATTCACTCGAGTCCGCCTTGGTTTTCACTCGCCTCAACGCAGCTCAAAGGTGAGTGCGCTCCGCAAAGACCACGCTGACTACCGGCTCTTCACACTACAAGGGAGGAAAAAAGGGACTCAGATCAGGAGATCCTCGTGGACTATAACTTTAGAGAGAATTGGAACCAACATAGCAAACAACTCGGACCTCGGGACGATTTAATGAGAGCCACAGGGGAGGCCAAATGTGGCCGCTTGATTCAAAGGATCTTTGGATGATTAATGCATCTATTTTACATGATCCGGAAGATTCAAAGAAAATCACAGCCAAAGATATCGACGCATTTGACATCACTGCAGCTCGTCTGGGTGGCAGTGATTCATGCTGCCTTGATTTGGCCTCTCAGTGGGAGCATCATCTGTTTAGTGCCAGAGCAGCGTTTGGATACAGAGTCAGGCCTGTGTGTGATCAGGCAAAACAGGAAGCAACCAACTAGTACAGTCTTAGACCTAAAAATTATCTGAGCAGACAAAAGGGCTTTAAAAGGCTGATATTATTACACTTAAAGATGCTTTCATTCTTTAATTAAGCAATAGAAGCTCTGTTTAATATAAGCAAGTTAATAGGTTATGCCGAGCTTAAGTCCTAAAGATGCTCTTTAGCATATTAGACTTTAAAAACATTGAGGAGAACTTACTTTAAAATATGCACATCAAACTCTCGCTGCATCTTAGATGCACAGAATTTCACCTCTCAGATACAAAACATCAGTCATTCAAATGGTTCTCTTTAAACACCGACTTCTCTGCATTTCAATATTTGACTACTGTTTTTGATTTGAGATGGGGTTTTTTTCTAACTGTCTTCCTCTTTCTCTCCCTCAGAATAAAAAATGGCCTTCGCTGGTGTGCTCAATGACGCTGAAGTCAAAGCAGCTCTGGATGGCTGCGCAGGTGAGCTTCAACATCTTCACTTAGTGTGCAACATTCATAATCTTAATGCGCATCACTTTTACAAACTTTTTTAAAATACTCCTCATATACATACATATATATACTGTTTATATTAAAAATCTGCAATTTCTACTTGCAAACACACATTTGGCTCAAAACACCTCCAAGGCTAATTTCACAGAAGCTCTCACTCTAAATGTGAAACCTAAAACTACAGCACCAATCATCATCTCACATCAACACTCATTAGTCCTGTGTTGTGATCACGCGGCCCCCCCTTGGGCGCTAACCGTGTTCAAATGTGTGTTTCAGCTGCCGACTCCTTCAACTACAAGGCTTTCTTCAAGGCATCTGGCTTGGCCGGAAAGTCCTCCGATGAGGTCAAGAAGGCCTTCGCCATCATTGACCAGGACAACAGTGGCTTCATTGAGGAGGAGGAGCTGAAGTAAGACACTTTAAGAATGCACACTTAAGCAAAGAAAGCCCGAAATATACACCAGAGCTAATGATACTGAAATGTTTCTTTTAGCTTTTTACAGAGACAATAGATGATTTTAAACATTTAGTTTGAATCCTGCACTCAGACTTCACACTTAATGAACTAAACAAACATATTTAATGATGTCTGAATGTTTCAAACATTTAGTTCCCTAAAGACTCGCTTTTCGACACGCTATATCATCTCTTGAATGCTTTAAATGCTTCCCATTCTGCATGGGGATTTACAACATACCATTCAATTAAGTGTGAGATGTTCATATATTTGACTCATGCCGCTCTTGTCCACCTGTCAGGCTGTTCCTGCAGAACTTCTCTGCTGGTGCCAGAGCTCTGACTGACAAGGAGACCAAGGCTTTCCTCGCCGCTGGTGACAGTGATGGTGATGGCATGATCGGCGCTGACGGTGAGAATCACATATCTAAATACCTTTCAATTTGTGGGACAACATTAAACACACAAAACTTTTCGAAAGTCTTGGTCAGAAAATGGATCCAATTAGACACAATCATATTTAAGTATCTAAACCATTTTGCTCCCTACTAATGGCAGTTTCATTCTACTTTCACAGAGTTTGCTGCCCTTGTTAAGGCATAAATTTCCATTGACCAAGATCCACTTCTTTTCATGGAACTGCGAACTCCTTGCAAGCTTCAGTATTCATCAGCTGAAAGAATATTTTTTATACCTTATTTATGAGTTGCCTGCAGATTATTTCTCAGCATTGAACACATATTTAACTGTTAATATGATACAGATGTGTTATTTGTTCTGAAATATGACTTGTGCAAACTGTAAAACACCATCTGCACTTTTGAGGAAGAGTGAAAAACCAGGAATAAATACTCTTTTGGTGTAAATCAAATCCTTCCGGTTCCTCGTCTTTTCCATTTTGGTGTTTTTAACAACTCATTGTGTTGACATTTAGCTCTGGGAACCTTCCAGGGGTTTTTAAATACGAGACATATTCTAAGAACCAGCTGAGCTGACCTGCTTTACACTTGTTTTGATCACTGGTTAATATGGGGAGGGGGAGGGGGGGAGGGGGGGCTCAGCTGGACTCGCCAGAGGGAATGGTCCCAAGCTTTGCTAGCACACTTCCAGGGCTCGGGGAAGGCTGGAAATGGATAGCTGTCACACATAAGGGGGGGAAAAACTGCTCTGTTCTAAGGTCTCAACTGCTGCGTAGTCAATTAGATGATGTGCTGTGGCAACAGGAGAGCTATTAACAGCCATGGTTGCATCAGCAGGAACTTTGAGCAGCTTGAATCTGGTGCAGAGATGCAGATTTTTCAGTTGTCTGAAAGAAATAACATCACTGTTTTCTCTCAGTCTTCTTTTAGTGATCGGAATGTGCCACATATTTTGGCACATAAATACATTTAAATGAACCCCTCAGCCATTACTAAAATCAGATTACAAGCTGAGAATGGGATCCTGAGAATGCTCAGCAAACTGCAAGTCAGCAATATGTAAACCCTCAACCCTATCAGATAACACTCATCAACCAGCAGAGCAGCCAGAGAGGCTCTTCTAACCGACTCCCTACAAGACAGGGCTGCCCCCTGCAGGTCAAACTGAGAACAGCATTTCAAAAATCTCCTCACATTTGTTCGACTTTTTTCTTTTTGGGTTAATGAAATAAAAAAACAAGTCTTTTTAAAAACTTTCAAATGATGATAAAAGTTGGAATTGTGAAGAAAGGGGGGTTAAGCAAACAGCAACTAAAAAAAAAGCTTTTTAAGAAATAATGTAATCTGTAATGATTAGTTTGGATGATTATAAAAGCGGATTAGAATTCGCACTATAGCTCTAATATATACTACTAATACTAAGGTTCAAGAAACAGGCGAAATCTGACCAAACACTAAACATGTACTTATTGAACATTAAATCATTTTAGTGTGGCCTGTGCAGTAGTGTAAAACGATTTAAAAGCAAATGAGTGACATTTAAATTGTCTTTCTTAAATGAAACATTTATGAATACAATATATTCCAAAACTTTCAAATTCACACGAAAAGTGGAAAAGCAACCGATTAGCGCAGCTCTGACGCATGCATGCTCCGTACCCACCCTCCTGAATACGGCAGTGTGTGCCAGCAGCACTTCCAATTCGTCCTCCTCAGCAATGCACATGCCTATTCTTAGCATTGGGGCATATTGAAGACTTCTTCAAACGCACCTTTTAAGCGTCTTCGTTTGTGAAACTTAAAATAGACCGCTCTTTGGCCACAGGACGGATTTTCGCCACCCCCTTCCAGGCGGTGTCAGTTATCTTATGCCTCAGATTTCCATAGAGTGAAACTATAAAAGGTCACCGGGAGCACCGGGAAGATCACTGCAGTCGACTCGGAGTCTTGTCTGTATCATCTGTAGACTACAAAGCAAAAACAGCACAGGTGAGTGCGCAATGGGAGGACACATCCGAGACGCAGCATCTTCATTAATGGCATCTTTGAGAAAACTGTGATTTCTAAGACATTTAAAGTGGACTTTGGTGTACTCAGTTTTTTGCATGAAGACGTGGATTACTGCTCAGATCTCATCCGTAGAGTTGAATGATAAGAACTAAAGTCAACCACAGCCTGTTTTGTGGGATTTTGGAGATGCAGCATCGAATGAGCCACTCAGAGAATGGGGATCTAATATTTTTTCTTTTGTTTTTGTAACAGCAAATTATTTTTATTTTAATCCATGCTATATATATTTGATTTTTTATTGCATTTGGAACTCCTAACAGCATTTAATTAAGTGAATGAGACTGAACGGTTCTGCAGAGGATGGACTGGTGCTTTATTGTTTAAATCGGTGTTTGTTTGAAGCAGAGTATTATTTTTCATGGCTGGTAGGCAGTGAACTTAATGTGATTATCTGTTCATACATTCAACTAAAAACTGATTATTGTATCTTACTCCTGCAGATCACAATGGCCTTCGCTAGTGTACTGGCTGATGCCGATGTCACTGCAGCCCTGGCTGGGTGCAAAGGTGACTCTCTCGCTCTCAGCCCCCTTGTGGCTGCTCTTTTTCGATCCTTGATGCACTCATATGAATGTTACCTTAACAATTACTTGCGCTCATTTCAGACGCTGGCACTTTCGACCACAAGAAGTTCTTCAAGGCATGCGGTCTGGCCGGTAAGTCCGCAGATGATCTGAAGAAGGCCTTCGCCATCATCGACCAGGACAAGAGTGGGTTCATTGAGGAGGACGAGCTGAAGTGAGTGCATTGAAGAGCATAGACGGGCAAACTGTTTTACATTAGTTAAGCTTGTGATTTTAATGTCCACCTGGAACTTCTTCCTTTTTTTAATTTACAACCTTAAATAGAGCTATGCAGGCTTAGAGCTTCGGCTCCATCCAATAATTGTTTCTCAGTGTCATTGACCAAAGTTCTCATCAATCTTTGGAAGTAATTTAATTCATTAATGACAACTTTGAATTATATCACAGATCACACACACCTGCGACTTTTATACATAAACGTCCTATAGGGTCCAGACTTGTTACCTTTAATAGTCTTAAGGCGCATGCGCGACTTCAAAGAGGCTATAGTCTACTTTTATTTGAACTTTTTAAAGTTCTTTTTATTTAAAAAAGAAATTGCTTTTCTTTTTTTCATTTAAATTCTTCATACTGAATTCAGGTTCACAGAGGATATTTAAACAAATGTCGAAATTATATCATTTCAGTTAGTCGGTGCTTCGGGTCCCTGAACTAACCACCACCACCCCCTCTGTCCAATCACAGGCTGTTCCTGCAGAACTTCAAGGCAGATGCACGTGCACTGACCGATGACGAGACCAAGGTTTTCCTCAAGGCCGGTGACACCGACGGTGACGGCAAGATCGGCGTTGATGGTGGGTCAATGACAGCTTGCTTTTCACGCACGCAGCACGGTGACTGTGTCCTCTAACCTTTGGTCTCCCTCTCATGTCTCCCCGCAGAGTTCTCAAGCGTGGTTAAGGGATAAATGTCCCCTGACCAACCACACCTGCTCTGATGGAACAACAAAGCCCACGTCAACCTCCCCCTTTTCATCCGAATAGAGGCTAAATAATTTTTATACATTTGCTTAAGAGACGTTTCCTCCTATGCAACTCACTGTCCCAAAATGATGGTTGTGAATGTCGCTCGGTTGTGTTCATGTCTTAAAAATGAATTTTGCATACTGTAAAATTTATGATGCACTTTCCAGGTACGAACGGTAAAAAAGAATAAATATTCTTTTGCTACGGTCTCATGACAATTCTATCCTGTTTGGTTGTTTTCTCCATTATATGCACTTGTAATTAACACAACTAAAAGAACAGACACAATAACACGCAACATTCAAATCTAAAGTATATTAGCAGCAGTGATGAACAAAACCCTAAATTGATTCTAAATTAAGTCCAGCCTCCGATTTGGGAAGTGGCCAATCATTGATGTTTGGGTTACACTTGTGGTGGCCAATCACATTTCTAGAGGGGGCCCATGCCAACTCTGACAACCCCTCTTGTCTTGACACACCCTTGTTTGTTTTTCAAATCATATAAACAAACTTCAAAGTTAACAGGGAGACGTCGCTCTGTCTCACGCACACACACGCATGCGCACAGACAGTGTGCAGTCCTTAATTGTTTAAAATCAAAAGTGTATAAAAAAAAAATGAACCGAAGTCCTTCGCACAGTTGTTTTATAGGACAGGTCCATCAAAAACGTAAAGATTTATTGTCCACGTTTATCTTCATCTGGTATCCACCTTTAAGTTATTATATAAAGAAAATGATGCCAAAGCAAACATAGCCCAATTTGGTAAACATGAGTAAATAAAGAAAAGAAAAACAAGTTATGGAAACAACATTATGTAAAAAAAACAACAACAGAACCACAATTAAAGATGACTTAAAATATCCTAATGTGTCACTATAATTACACCTTTAGGCAAAATGAAATAAAGGATGTACAGTAGTAATAGGAAAGTGTGTGTACTTGTGTAGCTTCCCTCTCTGCAGTTTCCCCTCTTCTGCCACTAGATGGCGTTATGACCATGAACAGCAGGAGTCGGGACATGTTATCGAAATCATCATGTGCAATAAAAACAACCTTCACTTGTTTGGAGTAACACTTCAAACATCCACACAGAGGAGTGCTCTAACAACGGACTCCATGTAGGACAAAGAGAATTCATACATTTGATGTTTTGGGCACATTTTCTTCAATCGTGTGTTTCAGATTGTAAAATCTTGTGATCTAAATTTCTTGCCTCTTTCTCTGGGACATATAAAACATGTGTTAGAGATGAACACACTCAAGCATACAGAGATAGAAAGAGACACTCTCCATGTTTTCACTTCTTAATTCTGAAACGAACAGTAAAAAGGAAAGAGAGGGCTGCTCGTCTATATGTCCAGCAGTGAGCCTCGTAAAGAACCGAAGCAATGAATAAATGATCAGCGCAGTATCAGTATACAGTAGTCTGCGAGGTATCAACATGGCGCATGACATCATGCAGAGGGTTGTAGGTAAAACAAAATCCGGTGTCCTCCTCCTCCTCGGTTATTTATTCGATAATGAAAGGAGTCACGATGCAGCCAGAGAATTAAACAAAAGGCTGCCGTGCGTTCACTGCGCGTAAAGGTCATCTGGTCTTCTATTTTACTTAACATAATTAATGCTCTTAAATCATTTCACCACCGAATAATCAAGATGGTACTAAACATGACTTTTACCTACAGGTGCAAAATAAACTTTAAATTAAATATAAAGACTGTACCCATGACCAATGACCCACAGGTCCATTTCATCATAAAAAAAAGCAGCAGATACAAGAAGAAATACAGCACAATTATTTTTTTGGGTTAGTTAAAACCAAATGTAAAAAGTAAAGCCCTCTGAAGGAAATCGCTGCCAAACATTTATGTGCAAATATTACTGAACCTGACGTCACATCTGGATGTGAAACTAAATGTATCAAACGAAAACAAATGAATCTAAGAGCATTTCACTGAAGGGAAACGCATGAACAATAACTTTGTTCAGGGTAATCTCCTGCTGCATCGTGAAACCCCGCACGGAAGATCAGCTTTCACCAAATTTCTCTCGTTGAACTTGTGCATCCAAAAACCAAACCGTAGACGATATATTTGCGTTCAAATGTTGGTGGGTAAAAGTAAAAATGTTATCCCCAAAACAATACTAAAGAACAGTACACATTAACTGCTTAAAGGGTAGCGCAGAAAAGATGATGTGTTTGACCTTTAAATAATGTTGAAGAGGATGGTTTATCAGGCCAGCATCACCTGCACTTCACGCTCGCCAGCTGACTCGAGGAGTGCCTGAGATGCTGTGCCCCTGCCGCTGGTTGCATCCAAGGATATCCCCTGAGTGTCAGGTTGCAGATATTTTGGAAACACTTTGGGAGGTGGCACGAACAAGTAGAGGCTGCATGCATGATGTAAAGAGTCAGCACTGGCGACCTCAGCGCGCGGACTGTTTTTTTATTCAGCTCAATGTATTGCAGGTTGATTCTAGTGTGCACGTGGAGACAATGTCTACGCTAACAGATAAATCATTTCCTCCTCATACATACTGCTGCATATAACTCCTTTCATTTAACCTACATCGTGGAGAGAAACAACCTTCTTTCTCAGTGTGCTGCAGTGAACACTCTCCGAGGACTGTGCTTAATGACCCCTGAATGTGTTTGTGTGTCACACCCGCCTGGGGCCACAGATACCCTCAGAAAAGACAACCTAAACTGGTGATTTTGCAAGTGGGCAAATTGGGCACACTGGCTGCAACACAAACATGAACTCTATGTCAAGATGAAGGTCATAAAAAAGTCACCTGTCTGACCTTTCTCTAAATGATGCACGCAAGTACCTGGGACACTGCACATTATGCACCATCATCCCCATCATGGCGGGACGGGACGGGGACGCCTTCAGCGGAGGGTGACCTCTGTCCCTTAATCAGCAGAGTTGACAAAGCAGTTTGGCGAGACTGTTCCCATGTCAGAGGGTGAGGAGGTTCAGGAGTCCCGGCGTCCCTGACATTGAGTGATGTGAGTTTAAGGATTATATTACAGATGATTTGGTTGGTAATAATCTCAACCCCCATCTGTTGAGGATAAAGCAGGGGGATGGTTTGGGTCCAGATTTGGACAGGTGAAGCGCAGCAGAATGCCAAAAAAAAAAAAAAAAGATAATACGCGCATGAAAGGTGACCTTTATATGTCGACTTCACTCACCTCTAATGACAAGGGGCAGAGTTGAAGTATAGGATGTGGCTCAGATGTGCTCGTTTCGGGACGGCTGCCTGTAAAATGATATCTGCATGAAATGGCGGGAGGAGAAGGGGGGATAAAAAAGAAACAGCAAGAGAGGGAGAAAAAGGAGAGAGAGATTGCAGTTACATTACAGCCTCCCTGCATTTACTGTACTGTATAATTCTAGAGGTGAGAGGAGGAAAGGGAGGGGAGGAAGGGGAGGAGAGGTGACAGGAGGGAGTGGTGTGTGGGGGTAGAAGAATGCGCTTTTTAACTTAATTTGCAATTTACAAGGGCGTTACAGATGTCCACGGTCCGGTCTCCGTGTACCCGGGCGTTATAAATACTAAAGGTTAATTAGTTAGCAGAGAAATTGGATCAGGGGCGGGCAGTTAGAACTTGATCCATAGACAGGTAACTCAAGCAATCCCCATTGTCACTGCAATCAGACCTATATAAATCCGCCTTGACAGACAGCAGTCACCACATAGCCTTACCTTTCTGCTGGATCACCAACCGGGCGAGAACCCCACAACACGGTGAGTTGCTGAGTGGATTCTTGGAGGTTGCATTTGAAGGAAAGTTGCTGCTTTCTTACGTTTTCTTGTTTTAATGTGTTTGTAGCTTTAGTTTCTCTGGCACCTCTACGCTTTACTTAGAGCACTGTAAGTTCTTCGTAGTTAAATTAAAGGTGAAATAATTGCGTGCGTAAAGGGGGGGATTTGTGCGCATGTTGGCGACAAAAGCCGTTTAATCTGTGCGTAAAATAGTAGTGTTTTTACATTATTCCCATCCTGACATTCATTATGTCTTCACAAAAATGTAGGACTTATTTGAGCAACTTCGCTACCTGCACATCTTTAGCTCTTCATCAGTGACAAGTGCGCGACTTTGCTGGATAAATGTGTTAATAATTCACCACGCTTGTCTCCCTACATGCAGGAATAAAATGTCGCTCTCATCTATCCTTTCCGCTGAGGCCATCGACAGTGCTATCAAGGACTGCCAAGGTATCGTCTTCCACCAATATCATTACTTCTCTCCTTATATCTATATCGTAGCTACATCTTCTGGAGCCTGCGTGTACAGGATAGTCTGAGCCTGAGATTAAAGATGCATCCAGTCGTAGAGTTAATTAAAGAACACAGTAAACGCTTTTCAGAGTTTTTTTTTTTTTAGCATAAATGAAGATTTAGACTTATTAGTGGAAGAAAACTGGCTTCTCAAACTCTTAACAGATGAAACAAACTCCTTAGAGAGCATTCAGTATTTGCTGCAGAGACTCTACCTCGTCACACTTAATGAAAACCATTTAGAGTGATATAAAACATTTTGAGGATGATCTGAATATTACCACTCAGACTTTCCTTCAAATCCTGATGATTCGAATGGATGTGTTTCCTCACTGTGCTCTTTATCCTCCTTCTCCAGCTCCAGACTCCTTCTGCCCTAAAAAGTTTTTCCAACTGTGTGGCCTCTCGAAGAAGAGCCCCCAGGATGTGAAGAAGGTTTTTGGGATCCTGGACAACGATGGCAGCGGATTTATTGAGGAGGAAGAGCTCAAGTGAGTGAGCAAAGCTTTTCTGTTTTTCTTCAAATGGATAAAAAGATCAAACTTTTTTTTTTCTTTTTCTGCTGCACCAGAAGGAATGCAGGGAAGGGGATGCCAAACACTGCCAAGTTCTTCATTTTCAGTTTTTCATTGCTGAAAGGGCATGGAGGACACATTGCTTTTCATGTTGTATTTCAACCAGATCCAAAACATTTACACTTGCATTCCCATGAGAACATGGAGAACGCAACACTTTCAATTAGTACACTCTCCGGACCGGCTGTTAGAGGGTGGACATTGTGAGATACTCTGACAAGGCTGAAGAAATGTAGCATGTGTGCAGGCTTGTTTTCCTTGAGACATAATAAGACGGGCAGGTTACACTCTCAGCAAACCTAAACACTGTTCTTCATACTCTGACTGAGCCGCAGCTCCAAAAACTCCACAGCTGTATGAAAAGACGTGCAATTTGACAGATCTATCACTCAGTTGAAATGTCATGTTACCTGTGCACATTTACTGTATATGATTCATTTTGTCTAACGAGAGCACATTGGACCAGTGTGTCGAATCCTCATATGTGCCGTTATGGTTTTCCATTGAGACACGCCTCTGACTCTTTGCCTTTCTGCCTCTGTGCATGGCAGGTTTTTCCTCCAGAGGTTTTCTCCTGGGGCTCGCGTTCTGACAGACAAGGAGGCCAAGGGTTTCATGTGTGCTGCCGACTGCGACAGCGACGGGCGTGTCGGAGCAGACGGTGAGAATACCTGCAGATTCAGAAAAAATCTATTTTGTACTTTGGTTATTTTAAATGTTATTTGTTGAATATCCACAACATGGTCCAGGGGTTCTGGGTCCTTAAGTAAGGGACAGAGAGACAATCATGTCACTGATAAAATATGAAATGCTGCACACTTACAGTGCCCAATTCTTCTAAAAAGGAGCTACCCAACCAAGCAAGGGTCGATGCAGCGGGCCTCAAAACTAAAAACATCATTACTGTAGTTTGATTGAGGCATGCGTTGGGCTGATGATCATCTATCTGATGCTGCTTTTGTTTTTCTCCACAGAGTTTCAGGCCATGGTCTCGTCCTAAACAACTCGACTCCATCGTCTCAATCTGACCCCCGAACTTCTCCATCCTCCAAAGCTTCAAGGGCTCTTCTAGATTTAGTCCATCACTTTCCATCTAGATCAAACATTTCCTTTGTAAGACTCGCTCCGGTCCACAGACAAACACACTCATCATGTTTGTAGTCATTTCTTCTTTTTTATTTGTTTTCGACCAATCGTAAAGCTGAATTTCCCAAATAAATGTACAATACATTTATGTAATTACTAAGAAATAAAATAATAAAATCCAACTCCTGTGGCTCTTTTCCTTCATTCCTTTGGTATTGTAAACGTTGGTATTTTTCCCTGGCTCTTCTACACAGTTCAACATGTCACCAGGTGACACGATGAGGAAAGTTGAGGAGTGTGACGATGCACAAGATACAACAATCATTTCACAATTGGAAATCTAAATACAATACTAATCCAGATGTGCCAAAACACAAAACAAGCACACATACACACACATACACATTCACACATACACATACATACACATTCACACATACACATTCACACACATTCACACATACACAGGACTAAATGAGGCCAAAGGCCAGAAAGGCAAGAAGAGAAATGTGTCCTAAAAAACACAGGCTTTGTGTTTGAGATGTACAATATGTACAGTACAAGTTTGTGTGTGTGTGTGTGTGTGTGTGTGTGTGTGTGTGTGTGTGTGTGTGTGTGAGTCAGAGAGAGGAGGTGACCTTGATGACCACCTGAGTGTCACTGTGGCTGGATCGAGTGACACCTGACCTCAGCTTTGTAAATAAACCCAGCTGAACCTTGCTGCTGCTGCTCATACACACACAACCACACACACACACACACACACACGCAAGCACGCACAGGAAAACAAAACCCAAAGCATTTGCAATAAATCAAATATCAGATCAGACTCAGACGGCCTTGCATGCAAACACACATCATTCTGCATATCAAGCACACACACACACACACACACACACACACACACACATCAGAGATGCTGTTAATGAATGCATCAGTGTGTGTGTGTGTGTGTGTGTGTGTGTGTGTATTTATGCATGTGGAATGGAAATGCAAACTCAGCAGAATGCTATAGCTCAGAGTTTGCCTGCTGTTGGAGATATTGGCCATGTTTAGTAATAACTGATGATTTATTATTTAACTCTTTGTTTTAAGGAAGAGGGAGGTTGAGTTTGTTATTATTCTGAATGTCTCAGTCATTATTTGTACTTATTTAGTTTCATAAGAACCTGCGGTACATGGTGAGTACGGGTAAGTAGGATATGCAGCACTTTTTGATCTGTGTTTTAAATGATACATTATTTTAATGATCGATCGTATCAGCAAGTCACAAAACTTGTTTTTCTTAATTTTCACCAAGAGCTGCAACAAGGGAAAGACAGAGAGCATTTAAAACAGTGTAAAGGAGTTTGCTTTGTTTTGGTAACTCAGACCAAGAAGAGGCCAAATGTCGGTTGCCTCGGTTTAATATTTTGATTTTCGGTGGTTTTGAAACATGGATTGGCATCGTTGGACTTTTAACAGATCCAAGTTTTAAAATCTGCTGTCGTGTGAAAATAAGGGAGACACCAACCTTTGTTAGCTTGCTGCAAAACGCTTCAATAAACCTGGAAAAAAATAAATCAACCTTAGTAAGATTTGGTGTCAAGCTGCCTGAGTGACTGGTTTTCATATTGAGTGTATTGATCTATTGATTAAGCATAAAAGGCTGCTCTTACAGGCATTTCTTAGCCAGCTGAAGAAAAAACTAAATCTATATTCAAGAGAAATTATTTTATTAAGCTCAACAGTTTTCAGGAAAACATCCACTGTCTCCTCCCTCCAGCACACTTTAAATAGCACACGGCTCTCCCATTCTCAGCATTTAGCTGAATCTCTGGATTTAAATTAACAACTACCTCACTGTTTACTGGAGCACGAGAGGCGCCAAAATGCAGAGTGCCCCACGTTCCTCCAGCGGCTCCACCTGAGCGTCATGTCAATTACCTGTTTATCGCAGACAGAACCTGATCATTACAGAGGACACCTGCTGCTCACTGCTCCCAGGTCAACCCTGCTATTAGCATGAAGTCGTGCTCGTAAGTGCAACATGTGAAGTCAGAGCTCGATTCTGATGATGTGCTGTGATAATGATAGAGGCTTTCAGAGTGTTTACAGGCCTTCATCGATCAGTAACTTAAAAAAGAAACCATAAACACATCTCACTTTAGCCCTCAGCTCATTTTTAATGATGCTGTTTTTTTTTTTTGCAAAGCGGCTGTGTTGCACTTTTTAAAAATATATATCTTTAACTGGATCGTACATTTAATATTTGTCCTGCTATAATCTCTGGGGTTTTACTTTATAATAATCATGGCATTCTGGTCTTGTTACAACGTTCATGTGTGATCATTTTCTATTCTGAAGAACTCCAAACTGATCTTAAAGTATGAAAAGTGCTGTAGGGTACGAAGCGGTGCGATATGATGAGGAAACAATACTGTTTACTCTCTCGGCTCCCACATCAAGGTCAAAGGTCCTTTTGATAAGTTACATGACATTAAGGAATATCATTCGTCCAGGGATGAGTCTTGAAGTCCAGCTCAGTTAAAAGTTTCAAATCAAGTAGCTGCATGCTAACAGATTCAAGCTAGCCCACATTGACGGAGGCTCAGCTGATTCTCTTCAAAGCACAGCCGGGCCAATCTCGTCCTGTAGGCGCTTTATTTGAACTTCTAGTCCGCCGACGAAGTGAATTTTAAAAATGAATCCTACAACTCCCTAAAACCTTACAGCAATCAGAAGTCATCAACATGTTTAGTTTCAAAAGGTTTCATTAATTATTGTTGGGTATTTGATGTATTTAGATCGCCATACGTCCATATCTTCTCTTATCGCTCTCTGATCCTGCAGACACAGGGTGAAGGTGTATAAAGGGGGGATGGGGGTACACGACTGAAAGCAGGACAAGGTTGGGGAAGCCAATCTGTAACACAAGCCGGAGGTCACACAATGGAGCCGTGACCCCTGCAGGTCAGGGGAGACGAGCGGTAAACAGGAAGGAAACGTGAGCCAACAGGTCAACACTGACTGCTGGATGTGCAGCCACAGCCGTGGGACAGCAGAACGAGATAATGTGACAGGCAGATTACCTGGACTGAAGGGCAGAGAGGGAGGGACCCAGAGAGAGAGAGAGAGAGAGAGAGAGAGAGAGAGAGAGAGAGAGAGAGAGAGAGAGAGAGAGAGAGAGAGAGAGAGGCTGCAGCGATGTGTCAGCTTGACAGGACAGTAATGTCAAAGTGATATTTGAGAAATATGACGTGTTAGTGTTATAGGCGTTCATGCATATATTGTTATTTGCAATAGTTGTGACAGGGGACCAGCCCTGCAGGATATGAGGAAAATCTGTGATGTGTGATAGCATCATTCAATATGGCAATATTATGTGCTATTTTATAATAAGCATGTTAGCTTTTCTGAAAGCGCGTATGCGTTTCTGCCATTCAGCGTTAAAACATATCAACCGTATTAATGACACGATGTCTCTAATAAATCCAAGATATAAGGAATGCTTCTCATTAAGCTCCCCAGTATCATGTTAATCAGTGTGCAGCAGAGTTGTGGCGCTGCAGAGGTGTGATTGAATCACCCGTGTACCTCGTAGGGTTGTCACAAAGCTTCGACACGATGACAGTGAAATCAAACACTTCGAACGAGGGCTGTGTAAAAAGTAGAAGTGGTGGAAGTCACCCCGTTATGTCAGCATGCAGCATCAGGTAACTAAGAATAAACCAATCAAAGAAGGACTCAATCAAACACCTACACCTGCAGTAACATTTAGTGTGCTGCGGCGTGCGTCTCCTCTGGACGAGCGCTTCAGGATGAACATGTCGGCCTCGCCTGCTTGTCTGCTTGGCACTTCAATAATTGATGCCCTCGCTTCATTGTCACCAAAAACTCATATCAAGAAAGGAGTGTCAGGCTCACCTTACTGATTAAGTCCGTGTGAAACTTTAATGTGCACCCCATCTTTAACGGATAACAAACGGAGGTGCTCCACCAACCCCGGGTAACAGGAAGCTGTGCCATGAGGGGGCAAACTGTGATCATATTTGGAATCATTCCTGGTGATTTGGAGTTTAAAAGGTATCAGAGATGCTGCTACCCGATAGTCTGAGCAGGGAGGAACGTCGTGAAAGATTTAACTGCCATGTTAGGATGACTGAATGGGCTTTGTGAGCTCAGCGCAGGAACTCTATCCATAATGCAGGGGATGACAGCACTGCCTCTGTTCCCCAACAAGCTTTAGTCCGGAGCCTCTACTTATGATGTCTGCGTGCAGCTTCCCTTCATTAATGAATGATAGGCAAAGCCCGTATCAATGGCCATCCCTGATACACACGGGGAGATCGTGGAAAGCGATTTCTAGAAATCTACTTCCATTGTAGCGTGAGCTCATTGTTTACATATCTGCTTTTTGACAGCTTCTAGAAGCTATTAACTAATTCAAGTTTGCAATTTGAACTAAAAGCCACACCCTCCTTTAAGCCCTGAACAGCTGCTACATGTGCTGACTCACGGGCAGACGCAGTAATGGTTGTCGTGAGGCAGTAGACGGGTACTTTTCCAGACTTTTCCAAATGAGACGGCACAATCAAGATAAGATGGCGAGAGTCACCCGGGACAAAAACTTTGACGAGCTCAATAATCGAGGCAGACTGTCGGGTTCGAAGGTGGACGGCGAGAGAATGGTTGTGCTGAGGTAGAGTTCAGTCAGTAAACATCTTACAGCATCTAAAAGTGAAGATACAAACAGAGAGTCAGCTAAAAAGAGCTTTCATGCTGGGGGTGACAACTTCACTGCATTTATAAAATATAGACTTACAAGCGTCTTCTTCTGTTTGGGCTTGTTTGGGTCGAGAGATAGCAAACAATTTCATCAACAGAAATTAAAACTACTCCCTCTTACTACTCTTTGTTACTTTTCCTCACACTCGTCACTCTGTCCCAGCTAAATAATTGGCCTATAGGGATGGGTATCAGTAAGATTTTATCCATACCAGTACTGCTAATGGATACGACTTTCCACTTTAAAAGATTATGAAAAAAAAACAAAAAGCCTTCTTTGTTGTCATTGAACATTTTTTAAATTGTACTTTTTGGTGAATGAGGCTCATTCCTTTATGAGCTAATGAAGGAAAAACTCTGAAGGAATGTTATATCATTAAATACAGATAGGACAGAACAGTGTTTGTCCATGAGCTGAATCAGGTATCAATCGGATACAGGGAGTCCTTTCACTTCGCTGCCTGTAGTCAGACTGTTTAATGAGGAGTAATATACAAGTATATATCAGTTTGCAGCACAGCTTCATGAGCTCATTTTCATCCTAAAAAACACCTGAACATTAAGTATTTTCTGAGTGTGTATATAAACAGTTTTTAGTCAGCTATTTAAATTATGACCAAAATGTTGCAGACTAAATGTTAATCACAACTTTAGATTTCTTTAATGTAAATTAATAAATTTAATTTTGAGTGTTTTTTGATTTCTTGTTTTAGGGGCCTAAAGATTCTTGGTCCAGTTTGTTATGCCGTGTCTTGAGTGTGATTGGCTGCTGTATCTGCTTTCTTATCTCCTGCAAAGGATTAATAAACAGTCTATCTTCAAGTCTACCTACAGACGATCCCGATACTCATCTGTACATAGTTCTACGCATAACCTCCTGAAAACGGCATGGTGTTCCTTTTCTGACTCAGTTGGTAATGATGGCACGAACAAAGTACACAATGTGAACTGACAAACTTGAGAAATGATGGTACTTAATAGTTTTTCACCAGAGTGAGGTGGTTTGGTTCCCCACACACTTCCAGTCTAAATGCTAAGCTAAGCTAACCAGCTTCTCTGTGGATTCTGTTTCTCTCCTTTTTGTCCCGCCGCCTTTTTCACTGCTTCATGGCCCAGAAATAGTCTGATACCCCCGTATAAAACTGAAAGTTTTTACCTCCACTATTCAGTAATTATGGACTGAAAAAAACAAGGCAAATACTGTGGGCTAATTAAAGCTTGAGACATTGTGGACAGAGCTAGCTGTTCCATCTTCTTCCAGTCGTTGTGCTAAACTAAGCTAAACACTGGGATGTAGTTTTAAGACTAAGTCTAAATCTTCTGGTCTAACTGTTCGTGCTAACAAGAATAAGAGGTGAGTTTATATGAGAATAATTGGAGTTTATGTGCATATTTCCCTGAACTATTGAGGCAGACTAAGACTGTCGAGGATTCTTTTTTCTAAATATCCAATTAGCATATCAGTGACCCAGTGAGATAAGTAAGACAGCACCTACACGGCCCATGTCAGCCCACATCCCGCAGAATGACAGACTTCATGTCCCTTGTTCCGACATGATTTAAACAAGTACTGTGCACTGTCAGGTTTCAGCTCCCTCCATAGTCTCAGTTTCTCGCTCTGGTTTTACTCTGGACATCAGATCTGGCAATTGCCTTAGCCGGGCTGCCAGGTTGGCCCCAGTTCCCCCCCCCCACCACCACCACCACAATCACACACACACACACACACACACACACACACTCAAACACCATACTTGTGCTTCCCTCTCTTCTACATGACTTCAGCAAACAGTGAATTATTCAGGGCTAACAAGCTGTCCGAACAGAAAACCCAATTGTGGATTTTCATTAAACCTCTCTCTCTCTCTCTCTCTCGCTCGGCGGCTCGTGTGGCTGAAGAGGAGAGGATGTAGCTCGAAGTGTTGAGTTCCCTTGACAGAAAGGTGCCAGTGAGGAAGGCAACCGACCGCATGTCAAATGAGAGGCCGATATTTCAACTGCTTCCTCATTAAGGGTTGTGTTCCTGCTTTAACTTCAGTCACAGATCACTTCTGTGATTGTTTACACCGGCTTGATGGAGAGGCCTGATTTGGATTGGAGCAGCAGGTTGACTGCAGTAGAAGTGAAGAAGCCACAGCGTTCCTGTGATTGGCCACCAGGTGTTGATGTCTGTCACGTCTCTTTCTGATGAATAAACGACAGGAGCAGAAGACTGTAAACTTGACTTTGATCCACTCATACAGACACAGGGCAAAACTCTACAACTAAGCCACAGTTGCCCCAACTTGACTGTAAACTTTTGAAGGACTTGAACAAGTTATTTTAACTGTATTACTGCAGCTCCAAAAAAACCCATTCTGCTTAAACTGAAACCAGCAGAGTTGACTTTATGGACATCGGGCTTCTTGATTATGAGAAAAATCATAACTATTATAATGAGACGATGATCATGTAACAAAATACTCAGGGACCATACAACATCTGCATCCCAGACATTTATCAAATGTGAACCCTCTGAACACTTTGAAAAGAAAAACGAGCAATAAATAACAAATATATAAATATAAATTTGATGTGCTCTTGAGGGAGTGACGATTGTCCACAAAATATAGTGCATGACCACAGGTCACACACTGATGGCAGAGGCTGCTATGTAAAGTGTCCATATAAACTAATCCCATTTATAAAAACTCTGGGGAAACTTTGGGAAACATTGGACATGTGGCTACAGGAGACTACCACTCTACCACTGAGCCACAGCACTCACTGCATCACGTATGACTGAAAAGTGCAGCAGCAGCACACTCCATTGGCTAACATGTGTAAGGACTTTACCTTTTCCCCATTTAGTGACCTGCTGTGATGATAAGAAAAAACACATCACACAGTGTTTCTTTTTCCCAAAGTCTTGAACTCAACACAGCAGGTAAACTATGTGCTGTTTGTATTCACGTGTTAGATGGACACATAAACATTGGGAATATTTACATTTACTAGTCTATTCCATATTTACATCAGACGCTGCATCTTTCATACCTTCTTACCTACATCAGGCAGAAGAGAACAGAAACGTATAATCTTCAGTTCTCAGCTTTTCAGCTCAGTCTGTTCAAAGGTCAGAACAGGGACAAGGACTGCAAATAAGCCACAGCTAGAAGACAGACCTACAGTTTATTTCATCATTTGTTCTTTCATTAGAAATAACAAAACATACATGTATTGTCCCTGACAAAGAAAATGACAAACATATTTTCATTATTATTTACTAGTTCACACATGGAGGTGAATGTCTGAATGCTTCCCCGCAGTGACTGATTCTGCAGGAGGTTCAGAGTGAACAGCTCCTCTGTTGACTGCTCACCTCTTGCATTGAGAAATAACACTGTGGCGTCCTCTAGAGCGTTTTCAGGTGAACCATTCAGACAGCAATGTGGTGACACTAATGTTCATGTAACATCTGGATGATTTCTGCACAGCTGTGTGGATGTCACAACAACAAAGATTAAAAGCTCCTGTTGGTTAATTCCAAATGAATTAATAACACTTACCTTTAATTTGAGTCTAGTTTTTTCTTCTGCATTCACCTGCACCTCGGATGCCCGGATTTCCAATGATTAGAAGGTTGTTGTTTTTTTTTACAGACTTTAGTGCTTTAAAGTTCAACCTTTTCAGTCATAATGAAACAATATGAATTATTTTCCGATGAGTTGCATTCATCTAAGCAGGCCACTCTGGGCGATAAATAAACGACAGGTTTACACATTACTGCCTTCACATACACAACACGTGGATAAATATAGACGCACTCATTTATTTAAAGTTTTTTCACCCTACCACATGGATTTCCGTCAGCCATTTTTAGCGTAATATGACGTTATGTATGAGTAGCTATTCCCCCCCCCCCCCCCCCCATTTAAATTATTTAATTTATTTTGGTGACCAGATTGTGGACAAAGATTTGTGTTTTTTTTGTTTGTTTTTTGTCAGTTGATTTTGAGCTGGGGAAATTCCATATCCATAAAAACAAATGGGCCAAAGCGAAACCAAACATTGCACCTTTTAGAAAAGAAATTCTCCATTATGCTGCCACAATCAAAGACATTTTGTGGAAGTGATCTATAAAGTCCTTTTCTTGTCTTGTTTCCTTGTTGTTTGCTGTACACTGTACCTCCTGAATCTCTATAAGTATCAATTGTTTTATTTTATATTCTTTTGTTCTGTCTGTATGTAAGAATACCTAGTAAGTATGTATTGTTTCTTGAAATAAATATAGAAATTAAAAACAGACTCGTCACACTCTAGAAAGGGGATAAAAAAAGTTACAGCAGGCTCATTCATAAAAGTGTTAGTGGTATTTTTATGTTTACTTCTTCAACACTTGAGGGCGTCGTCATCTTCACCGGATATGACGTCACTGCGGCCTCTTTCCTGTGTGTCCGTCCGCGAGCGTCGGTAGCCGCCGCTGCTGCCTGTCAACATCACCTGTGCTGGGGGACTTTTTGTTGTTTTTTTTTTAAACCATTTCTCTCTGATAGAAGTCCACACACGGTCCGCAGTCATGCCCATGTACCAGGTAAAGCCCACCTGTGGGGGTCACGTGAAGGTTGAGTTGCCAACGTGCATGTACAAGTTACCAAATATCCACGCGCAGCAAGGGAACAGCTGCACATCTGAGCACGCGCTTCAGGTAACTGTTAACTGATTTCATTTGGACAAAGGTTTAAACATTTTTGTTTCAACAGGTTAGCACGTGTTAACTCCTGTAATTTGTCACGTGTTAGTTCATAATGATCTCGCGCGTCGTGTTTTGCGTTAGCTCGCTTTAGCTAAGCTAGCCGGCTAGCTTCACAGTTCTGGCTGATGCAACAATTACTGCAGAACATTTTCAAGGATGAAGATCCAGGAGGTTGTTTGAGTAGGTTGATGGTGAAGCTGACCAAAAGAACAAAACATATATTATGTCTTCATGTTGACACAGCTGGACACACAGCTGCACAGAGGAGGAATACAAGTTACCTTAATGATCATTTTTGCTCATCAACTGTGTTTTTTTTTCCTTTTTTGGGGACCAGCCAAATTATTTATGCATGCCAATATTGTTAAAACAATGATCATACTGTTCTCAAAGTAAGAGGTCAAATTAACAAAATGTACCATCAGGTGTTGATACTCAGACTCCAGTTTGTGGAAGAATAAGACATTATTCTCATCTATAATAGTTTTATATTCCATGAGGTAGGACGTAACTGTGCCGCAAATGTATGTTTGAATTGGAGGTTCGATAACGACGAAAAATAAATAAAATCCTTGAATTCAGTTTGAGATAAAAACAGGAACAACTCGTGTAGCAGTGCAGCACAGGGTACATTGTTGACGTCCATCTGGGCTGCACATTGTGGCGTGAATATCACTTAGTCTGATGGTAGAAGACGCTATATTAGATCCCTTCATGATGTCATTCTCCTGTCCTCTCCGCAGAATGGCGAGGTGGACCCAGCCGTAAGGGCTCTGGAGGCCCGGCAGGATGAGATCTTGAGAAAACTGTACGAGCTGAAAGCGGCTGTGGATGGCCTGGCCAAGACGGTGACCACCCCCGATGCCGACCTGGACCTAACAGTCAGCAGCAGCCTCTCCTCCCACAGTCCCATCCCATCAACCTTTAATGGCGTCACAGATCTGGACACCGTTCTGGGCAAGGTGATCTATCGCATGAGAACCGGACTAGGCTGCTCTACATCCAGGCATGAGCACAATTGAGGACTTACCAATACATTTTACCTAATGAGGAATATTCCCTTAGGTGTGCAGAGTCTCTTGACACAGCAGTGACAGAAACATTCGACCTAAAACTTCATCACACAATTTGCAGTTCTGCAACAAGACCTGCATTCATTGGTCAGACTGGATAGGTGGGCAATCACCTAAAAACCCTTTTATTAAGGACGAAGCAGGATTTGAGAATTAATACCTTAAAAACAACAATGAGCATGGAGTCAGCTTTTTTGGGGGACAGGTTGCATACTTGGGCGTAGATTACCTCCATTAATCAATAATGGATTCAAATGCTGCTAGAAAGACTTTTCTAAACGAAAGGAAAGCTTTTGTTTCTTTCTAAGAGATCCAACTCCACCCAGAGAGTTTTATGAGATGCAGAATACCAGACACCATAAAAAAAAAAGTGCCGTCACGAGGCACGCAGAGTGCCGTCTGAAGTTGTTTACGTGATCACGCCCTTCACAAGAAGTCGCTTGGAAAAACAACTCTGACATGAACAACCTGCTCATAAGTGGAATGTGTTTGAAAGACGCATGCGGGTGTGAGTCTGTTTGTTCCCGCTGTATTCGCCTTGATAAAGCAGATAAATGTCTTAGCATGTCGTTCATGTTGGACGCTGCTTCTCTTGACCTCCTTTTATCTCCATCATGTCATCAGGACCTCGGCGCTCTGCGTGACATCGTCATCAACGCCAACCCCGCACAGCCCCCCCTGACTCTGCTGGTGCTCCACAGCCTGCTGTGTCAACGCTACCGTGTGCTCTCCACCGTCCACGTCCACTCCTCGGTCAGCAACGTGCCACAGCAGCTCATGACCTGCCTCGGGCCACGCCACGCAGACAGCTACTCCCGCAACCTGTTTCAGCTGGGCTTCACCCTCATATGGAAAGACGGTGAGGAAACTCATGACAACACCTTTAACTACGCCCACGTTATTAGAACATACAGTGAAATAAGACGAGAGGCTGTTTACTCAGTCGCAGTTATACTGCAGGCTGAGAGCTGAACTACGGTACCAGTCGCTCGCAGGATTTCAAACTCTGCACGGAGGAGATGGTAGAGAGATGGTTCTAGAGTGAGCTGCACATAATCTCCACTCTGAGACGCTCAGAGCTGACCGGCTCGTCTTTACTCGTGTCGTTGTTTATCTAAACCAGGGGTGCTCAATACGTCGATCGCGATCTACCAGTCGATTGCGAAGGCAGTGTGGGTAGATCGCAAAGCATTATAAAGTAGACGTCAGCCTATCGTCCGTCCTCACTATGAAAAAAAACCCCGGCTTCGCGCCTCCGTATTTTCCCCTTAAGTTTCGTTTCATTAAAACCGAAAGTAAAGACGGTCGCGATGTGACTGTATTTGCTGAATGAATGTAATGTAACGTAGTGTTAAAAGGCTGCATCAGTCAAGTTATCATTTGTTAGAGCAAGAAAGGCAGAGGATCATCAGGAAAAGAGGAGGAGAGGTGAGAACTGTAATAAGCTAAGAGAATGAGAAACAGTGAAGGAGCCGACAGATGAAACATACAAAACAGATGTAAATGTAGCCGAGGCTGGAAAACGGAAGGATATGCAATGAATCGGATTATTTCAAGGCCATGTTCAGTCACAGCATGAATTATCCATCAATAATATTATTTGGGTGGATTAAGTAATAATGTAACTAAACATGGCTTTACAGTTAAAGTAATCATGACTCAGTAGAATACTTGGACTTTTGATTTTAAAAAAAATCAACAGAGGATGAGACAGGAGACAGACATGAAGACCAGGACCCAGTTACATACAAAGGCGTGTCTCTCCACACACACACACACACACACACACACACACACACACACACACACACACACACACACACACACACACACACACACACACACACACACACACACACACACACACACACACACACACACAGAGGTATAGAGCTAAATTCTAAATAAATATGTTTTGCATGTTATTAGGTAGATCATTTTTGACTTGGTCATTTTATAAGTAGCTCCCATGCCGAAAAAGTGTGAGCACCCCTGATCTAAACGTTGTAAATGGCTTCATCACCAGTTTTACCTTTTGTTCATTTTACAGTCCCCAAACTGCAGATGAAGTTCAGCGTGCAGAACATGTGTCCCATCGAGGGGGAGGCCAACGTCGCACGTTTCCTCTTCAAGCTGATGGCGCCGTACCCCAGTGACCCGGCTCACGCCACGCTGGTCGACAACTGGCTGGACACCGCTTTCTTCCAGCTGGCAGGAGGCAGCTCCAAGGAGCGGGCCGCCGTCCTCCGGGCCCTCAACTCGGCTCTGGGCCGTACTCCGTGGCTCACCGGGTCGGAGTTCTCGCTTGCAGATGTAGCCTGCTACTGCTGCGTGTTACAGAGCGGCTCCGTGTCGTCCGCTCCGGCGAACGTCCAGCGCTGGATCAAGTCCTGCGACAACCTGGGACACTTCCGTCCTGCCAAACTGCTTGTGAAGTGACCCGGGCGGAACCAGGACCTGACAAAGTGAGAGAAGGGCATTAGGATTTTAAAATACACGGGCCGTGTCTGAAACGGCTTCGAATGCTTCCTTCCTCAGTCTCGTTTGAAAGCAAACTGACAGAGACGAGTGCAGTAAAGTTATTACTCTCTGTCGTGCTGCTTTTCTATAACTAAGAGATACTAATAATAGTTTTATTTTGAAAGGGAGGAAGCATGAGAGGACTGTGAAGACGAGGGCTGGGTGATGGATTCAATCAAAAGTACTGACAGAAGCGATCTAACACTGTACACCTTCCACCCACTTTGTGCCTAACATGAGTTCTAAATGTGAGTAACGTGTGGTAAAGGGTATTTCAGGAGTAATACTTTGTACCATTTTCTTTTCTGAACTCATTAAAACTAAAACTTTGGATCAACCTTTGAGCTCAGGACTGATGTTTGTTTAAACTGAAGTTCACAAGTGTGTCCATTAGGTGGCAGCATTGCCTTTTCTAAACGGTTACACGCTTACATCAAACAGAGCTGCAGCCTCTCTGAATGAGCCAAACCTCGTGTCCTCGTCTCTCCGCTTCGGTTCCTTGCATCTCGGGTGGGAGGGGCTAAGACGCAGCGAAGGTAACGGAGTCGTACCTGTAGAGTCGTGTCAGGGAGGGAAACGCTGGACGGCAGGTTCCTCCAAGATAACGATGAAACTACAACTGGTATATTAGAAGCTTGGCTCGTGTGTTTCTGGAGGCGACAGCCAACAAACGCAGGATGTCAAACTTTGTCATAAGTAACATGAGTTACTCGTTCCACAGAATGAAAAGCCTAAAATGTTTCTCAACTGGGGGGGTCGGGACCCAAAAGTGGGTTAAAACCAGTCTGTTAAGCTCCTTCTCTTTGTTCCGTCATGGTTCAGGAAGCTTCAGACAGTTGACTCATGAGACGTTCGCCGAGCAGGTGAAGAACGGTCCCTTCAGAGCTGCAGCACTTCCAACAGTCTGCATCGTCGATAAGCTTTACTCAAACCGCGTGGAAGGAGTCCGCTACCAACCATCCACAATGTCGAACGTGATTAACCTGAGAAATCATTGAAATGATAAATGTTGTTAGTGAGTCCACCGTGTGAGAGTTACTGAATGAGATCTGTTTTGCTAAAAGGTGGGCGTGAACTTTTTACATCCCAGCTGCAGTAAACAAACATCTGGAGGTCCTTAGACATCGCTGAACTGAAGAAAAGCAAACGGCATGCTTTCAAAGTTCTGCTGGAAATATTCTTTAGTTTTCTAAAGCAAGTGAAACTAGAATAGGAAACTCCCATAAAGCCGTTTACTTATCTGTGAAGTGTTTTTGCTGTTCACTTGCTGACTGGTCATTGTCTGTTCGTTCACAGCTGTAACATATTCAGCCCGACTCGTGTGTCCTGCAGGAATCCTTTAACACGCTCCCCTGCTTGTGTTCGCCATCGCTCGCTCGGGGTCGGTTCCTCTCTGCCTCTTCTCGAGCTGCTGCAGAAGTCACAGAACAGACAACTTGAATACATGCATACACAATCACACATGCAATGATGTGAAAAAAAGAAGAAAAAACAAACCCCCCGAGAGTCTCCCGTCCTCTCCCAGGGTTTGAGTTTTGCATTTTCAGAAGCGTCGTGTTGTCGACAGCTCAGGTCCGAACAGAGAGAGAGAGAGAGAGTGCGTTTGTATCTTCTGACAGCCTCCTGTTGGTCTCCTGACAGCTGCCTGACAAGACTGACATGTGGACACAGGGAAGGGAAAACACCCGGGACTCTGCAGGAGGAGGAATTTGAGCTTTTGTGTGCTCCGAGTCTTCCTCGGACTAAAACAAAAGCTTCATCTCAAACTGTTATCAGTGTGTCGCTGCTGCATGCAAATGAAGCAACAGAAACCACAGCACCACTAACCTGAGCACCTTTTGTTTCCATTCGTCAAACAGCAGAGACACAGACAGCAATAAGGCTCTTTCCATGTCTCTTTATATATGATATAAAACACACAGACAGGAGATGCATTCTCATTAAACAGCTGTAGAAAAAAACAGACATTTTGACCCTGTAGCTTCACAATAAGAGCACAGACAGACGGACGCTTTGTCACTTTATAGTTCATGAATGCAGTTTGTCTGTGATTGTCACTTTGTTTTTTTTGCATTAGGCCATTCAGCAGTGAGAAGTATACGCTATCAAAACAGAGTGGGGGCGGAGCGATAAAGAAAAGACACGTGGGCTTTTAGTCTGAAATCACAGATTACTCGGGGTTCGTTCCGTCTTGATTTCAGCTCTATGTGGTTTGATTCTGCGTCATTCTGCGATCACAGTGCACACGTTGCTGTTGTATCTCAGGAGCTGAATGCGTTCGAAGTAGTCGTCGGTCAGAAAGTTCCTCTGCGAGGTGACCAGGTTTCCTTTCTGGCTGAAGAGGCGCTGGACGGGGGCCGTGGACGGGAGCGTGGTGTTGTATTTGAGGAACAGCTGCTTCACTCGGGGGAAGTCCTGAAGGCACTCCAGGCTCTTCCCCTTCCCTTCAATGTACTTCTGAACCTCCTCCATCACCCCCCGCTGCTGGATCTGAACGGCGGGCTTCACCGGCCCGTAGCTGAAGAAGTCGTCTTCCGTCTCGATGGTTGACGAGCTCCGGCTGGCGTTGGCCACGGTGATGATGCAGGGGTCCATCTGAGAGGCCTCCGTAGCCAGCACGGAGCACATCTCCTCCCTCTCGGAAGCAGCCATCCACCACAAGCGAAACTGAGGCGTCGTCGCCGTGGCGATTTTCGCCTCCGTGCTGGCGAACAGCTCCTGGAAGCGCACGTCGATGGCCAGCACGATGGCGTTGATGACGTCCGCGAAGTAATCGGCGGCGTCCTTCTGCTCGTTTAACTTGTTCTTCAGGCTGAGTATGGTGGGGATGACCAAACCCAGGTAGCATTTCTGCTCCGCTTGGAAAAGTTCGAGTGCGAAGGCGAGCGGGTGGAACACGGTCACGTACTCCTTCAGGAAGGCCGTCTCCTCGGGCTGCATGCGGGGAACCTCGAGGCGGGCGCACAGCTCCGTCAGCTCGCGTTCGCTCAGGGAGGTGATCTTCTGCAAGGCACAGTACTCCACGTTCCAGCGGATGACGGCTGGGACCACGAGGGCCATTTTCCCGATCTCCTCCGCCGCGTCCATCCCCACCTGGAGGTGGTGACATTTGTTCCAGATGGCGTACACCTTGGCCATGGTGCTGTAATGCAGCTGACACATGGGCCCCTGGGACACCGCCTGCCAGAAGTCCTCCGTCACGATCAGCTCCAGGGTGTGCGACGCGCAGCGCTGCACGGTGGGCAGAAACAGCAGCATGTCCTGCTCCGGCTCGCCCTCCAGGATGGAGCCCACGTTCTCGTAGAAGCCGATGTCGTCGTCGTTATCCTGAACGTCCAAAGCGAACTCTTTGAACACGCTCATAAAGGGGCTGCCGTTGTCGGTGACCGTGGTCTGAACTTTGCTCTCGATGTTGTACGCCACGTGGATGTCGTGTATTCGCCCGGCGATGTTGTCGTAAGTGATCCGTCCCTGCAGCCGCGCGAACCCCAGAGCTGCAGATTTCCTCTCCAGAGAAGCGGCGTCGATCCAGTGGCAGGTCATCCCGAAGAAGCTCCTGTTGTTGGCCGTCCACACGTCAGCCGTGGTGCACACGTACTGGATGCCGCTCAGTTTGGACATCAGCTCCTCTCGCATCCTGGAGAAACCCTGGTCCACCTTTGTAAACAAGGTCACCCTGTCCATGGACTTCAGCCCCTCAGTCAAACCTGCAATCAGCTTCCTGAAGCCCGGCTGCTCCAGCACGTAAAAGGACTGACAGTCCTCCACCATGAAGTTGAAAATGAGATCATCAGTCTTTGTCTGGGTCATGCATTTGGCCATGATTTCTGCTTTGAGTTTCTTGAGTTGCAGGTGTCTGCTTTCGTCTCCATTTTGCTCCTCTTTCCTCCTCCCTCTCTTGGCATCAGGCCTGGCCTCGCAGCCTAAGTGTGTCCTCTGAAACACAGAACAGCAACACACAGTTTTCTTTGGGGAAAGTTGCCGGAGAGAGGAGTGTCACTTTAAACTTAAAAGAGTTTGAATAAGTTTGCAAACTTTTAACTGCATTTAAAACAAACTCAGAATAACACTTGTGCACGTCTTTGTGTTCCAGCTGTGTTTTAGCAGAGCCTGCAGCAGCTTGAGTCTGTGCACAGCATGCAGCTACAGTGTAACGTTATTTCTCACCTGGGTATCTACTCATTCATTGAATCCTGTCAACATGAACCTGGCGCACACAAGGAAGCATTACAGGGAAATGACTCTCTGTAACTTACGTCTAAATGCTTCTTTAGGTTTGATGTGGATGTTTTCGACGTGGACAGCAGATTGACCCTCGGCAGACACAGATTACACTGCACGATGATATTTTTCCCTTGATCTGCCTTGTACGTGAAATGGTGGCGATAACGCCAAGTGTGCATTGCCGACTTGCTTTCGCCGTAGTTGTCCGGCGCTTCGGCATCCATTTCGGACGTTTATTTCGACTGTTACCGACGTCTTCAAATAAATTAAAAGTACCGTAATCCGGGTTAGTAATGGTGATTACACGTAAAGTAACGATGGCGGAGGATTTCTCCTCATGCAAAAGGGGGCAGGCCTTTTGTTCAGACGTTGCACAGAAATCCAGAAGGAGCAGACACGGTGCTCACTGCTTTACCTCCACACATGCGTGTTTTACAGTGGACACAAGCCACAGAACCTGCAGCTCGGAGGTGTACGCATGCACTGCACACTCACGGGCACCCGTACTGTAACGTCACTGTCTACTGCTTGGGGATCTGTTCTCACATTCGTGGTAGTACTTTTACCAGTATTTTCCTCTGTTGTGGTGAATTGGCGCCACCTACTGGACAGTGGAGGGAGACAGTGAAGTTTATCATGAGCACAGAAGCAGGCCAGCAGCATCAAACATGAAGTAAAGACTGAAGAGGGAACATCTATAATATTGGAAGAACCAAAACATGTCAGGATTGTCTTTTTTATTAGTCTCCAGAATGCTTCATAAACAATCCCACAACATACATTAACAGCACCGTGGCATGTACGACACAAGGCCCACTAAACTGTAAACACTTCTGCCCTCTAAGATGAACAGCAGAGAGAAACGAGCCCTTCTGTTGACCAGGAGAGCGATTTTATTTTTCAAATCTGAGAAAAGATAAAGTGTCTTCGACCTTCCACCATGAAGAGCGCCGAACCTGGTATTTAAATGAGAAATATAGCAGTTTCAGAAAGAGCAGACACAAGTGTGCACACATCGAGGCAGGTGCGGGAGAAGAATGTCTTATTAACTGCAGAAAAAAAGAGAAAGCTCCACACACTGTTCAGTGCCCAATGGGCAACTTGATGCAGACATTTCTCCTTTTAAAATAGCACAGGAAGCCATTTTCAAACTGTTTGACCTCTGACATATTCGGAGGAGTCTGTGTGAGCGTGATGGTCGATGCAGGATGTAAACAATTATCAACTTGTCTCATATTTGATACATCGTCTCTGACTGTCTGTCTGATCATACTCATCACAGACCTAATTGCTTTTTTTTACAGCTCTGTTCATCGGGGGATTTGGGGGAATTGGTTGTTTGGTGTTAGTGCACCTCAGAGAGAGAACTGATGTATCAATTCTTCTCATTATTTTTGCCCCCCATCCCCCTCCTCTCTCTCCTGTGAGTGCTGACAGTGAGTTAGGACATATTCAGACTCCAGTGGATCATGTCCAAATGTCTCAGAAGAAGACAGACGGGTTGTCCAAATTCAGCCAAAGATATCATTCCCATTTAGAAATCTATTAGTGACCCATTTTACATTTGTAATGTGACTTGTCTTCTGTCTTTTACCCAACAGAAGCGCATCTCCATTGGTTAGATTTGGTGAGGGTGGGGTCTCACTTAATAGCCATTGACGTAGCCCTGTTTGCTACTGGGTTTTAACAGAGGCACATCCTGTGTTGGACCAGAGAAAAAGTGGATTGAGACAAAGCAAATAGGGGGAAACAGAAGAGTGAAGTGGTGAGGAGGTTTGAAGTGTTCACACGATGTAGCTGTCGTGCTGCCCTGCGCGCTTCAAACCTGCGTGGAGCCCATGGAGTGGGCACCACTGATGTCCTCTCATGTTCACAGCAACAACCAGTTGGTGTTGAGCATCAGGTGAGCGTTTCAGACACACGGACTTCTCCCCCTTTTTACTTTCAGAAGAAGAGCAAAGGGAGTGTACGTACCAGAACAAGTATGACCAAACAGGATCCGCGCCCTGACGCGCTCCAGTGAGTGCATGTTGGACCGCTGATAGTGTGGACTATAGTATGAAGCGCCATGGGTTGGTGTGACCGCGGGGTTCAAACGCTGCTGGCTACCGTGGGGGCTTTCGCTGCCTTCAGCCTGATGACCATCGCTATCGGCACGGACTTCTGGCTCTATTCGCGAGCATACATCTGCAACAGTACCAATGCCACAACAGACGATACCCCACCGCAGCCCAAATCAAAGAAAGGCGATCTCACCCACTCCGGGCTGTGGAGAATCTGCTGTATTGAAGGTAAGCTCTGACACAAACAAACTTACACGGCTCTGCGTGGTCATTTTACCCGGAATGCACAGGTCATTGTTCTTTTAGCTCAACAGGTGTCTTGATTGCTTTCTCCTGCAATGGATTATTTGTTGTTTCCCAGTGCGCACAGATCTGAGCGCACAAGGACGCATTCCTTTTACGCACACCAAGTATCTCAACCTGGTGATGGAAACCAAGATATTATCATCAGCAGCAACACGTTCCTCAGAGCTCATGGATCAGGGTTGTGGGGGGTAGTCTATACACGCAACAAGTCGGAAATCAACCTAATGGCGATGTCCTGTTACGTGCTTGACATAAGCTGCCAGTCAAATGTTATTGTGTGTTTATTCCAGCACAGACCCTCACAGCTATCACGTCAGTGTTACAGTCTGCAGAATAACCCGAGCCCAAGCAGGCGCGACTGAGCCCATTCACTTTTTTTACCGGTCCAAACCAGGAAGTGTGCGCGCAGTTTCTACTTTCATTCATGTCTTTATTGTATCCTATGCTGTTGCTTGGCAACATCATTGAAATCGCTATGGAAACATGCCCGGTAATTTAAAAATAGACCCCTCTGAGTTCACGTCATGTCCGAGAAAAAAATAAATCAGCTTTTAGTAAAAGAACACGATGTAACATCATCCTATATTTCTTGTTTTTATCCTGCTGGAAATGTTTTTCCATGTTTTTACGCACGAGATGTTTGGAGAAGAGGTGCGCTGGGAGTGACGTCTTACTTCAAAAACAGACAGACACTCATTCATGGACCAATCTTCCTTCCGGCCACCCCTTGACTTCTCGTCTCAGCTATCAGTGAATGAGTCGGTGTTGCTGGATGGGTGCTTTCATGTCACAGACGCATGTCATGACGCACACATTGAACGTGACAGATTTTCAAGAAGAAAAAAAAACTCACTGGATTTAAAAAAAAGAAAAGAAAACTAATGTTGTCTAAAGACTCACACACACACACACACACTCCAAAACACTGTAAGATCTGTTGAAATGTAAAGGTGCATGCCGATCTGTAAGGAGACATTTTTAAGGGTATTGAAATGTGAAACTCGTCCAACCATCTGATTTTAATTTAAGAAAACTGCAGATTTAAGAAATCAGACATGCGCGTCAGACAAATGTGCAGTGTACGCTGGAGGAGGTTTCCACCCTGAACGCAGCACGGTGTGTTCATGAAGGTCAGATGTGACAGCCTTTTTTCTGATCTCTGACATTTTCTTTGTGTATGAAAGGACGACATATTACACATTTGTTTCTGTTTTTTTATCTTCAAACCAAGAAAAAAAATGTGCATACACATGATAAAACCTTTGTTAAAGGCATCCTTCACTTTGTCGCCCAAAACATGAACTATTTGGTTCTGCTCGAGGTTTCTGCTTCTTAAAGGCAGATTTTCCTCAGCCCGGTAACATTACTAAATGTTGTTTTTGAATTGGTGCTATATAGCCTAATCAATAATTGATTGATTGAACAATTAAATTGTTTTTTTTAATTGTATGATAGACACCTTCTTAATGAGTCTCTGCTTTTTCTTGTGTTTTTGGTTTGTTTTCATTTACATTTAAGGCCTTAATGTCATCAGAGACTACATCACAGAAGTGATTCGCCTTTCTTTATCCATAATAACGCTGTTTCGGATCCTGCAGTGAAGATATTTGTTGTGGACACGTGGTGTGTCATGACATGTGGAATTTTCTGAGCTCCGTGTTTGTCAGTGACGTGGACAAGTCTGCATTATTTCCTGTAGCCTGCAACCCAGAGAAATGCAAACAAATTACAAACGCCAGCCAGCTCTTATGTCAAGGATGACTTCCCGTCTGTCCTTTGAAGTAAATAATGAAAGTGGATTAATGACGGCGGAAGCTGAATTGATGTTGATGAGATCGGGGACAAAGACTGTCTCTGTGCACTGAGGCTTTTCAATTGAAAGCAAACACAAAGACCAGCCAATCATATATGGTTCTCTGCAGTGCTAATAGTTTCACCTCTGTGCCTCTGCTTAAAACTTCAAGATGCTGGACGGTGGCCCTGTTGTCATGGAGACTCATAAGTATAGAGGAGAAGACAAGGAAGGAAGATGCAATCGACACACACCCCTCCTCCACACACACACACACACACACACACACACACACACACACACACACACACACACACACACACACACACACAAACAGACACACCTCTGGTCATAATGACAAACACACTGGGTTATTGACGTGGACGGCTCTGTGTGTATCACAGCTGAAACATCACCACGTTTGGTTGGACAGGTTGCAGCGACAACATGTCTTTCTCTCAGCCACAAGAACAATTTTCAAAACATCACTCTCCAGCCCTGCGCTCGGCTCAGAGCCACAAAATGAACATGTTTGAGTGTTTCCGATCCCCCTGCTCAACAAGCATCGCCTCTGCTTCAGCAGACCTGCATGACATTTAAGGAGCATGCAGGAAAAATATCCAATGAGTGTTTTTTTTTCCTAATCTGAGGTCAGCTCTACACTCATTTATAGAGTCCTTTGCATTTTACAGCAGCTGCTTTGATTTTTCTCTGCTGTGTTTGTGAGGCTGGTGTGGCATTAAGTGCCCCTGATTTGCATGAGAATCGTCGATGCATCACAGGCTGTTACTTATGTGTGACTCTTTTAGATTAAACCACCTCTGACAATGAGAAATAAACTCTGACTCATCCAATTAACAGGTAAATATTTACAGTAATCAGTGAGCAGCAGGTTGGCGTTAGTGGATATAAAGGCAGCTGTTTCCAGCTGGTGTGTGGAAGTGTGCATTTATGAGGAGGGGCTTGTTTAGTCCAGGGTGGGGGTCACTTTGTCATTCCCGTCATGCTCCCCAAGTCTGTAATTAAAACCCGACAGCTGAGAAGCCATGCGGGGGCATTAATTATCCAGCGGGCTACAACTTTGCGCTCACTCACTCCATCTTTTCTCCTCTGTGAGTTGGGCACTTTCTCTTTTCATGTCTTGAAGATTTGAAATCCTCAGTTCTGTCCCTTTTTTTCTTTTGTCTTCTGCTATTAATTAACACTCTGTCACCTTCCTCACACCCGCAAACCCTCAGACACTTTTAAGCCTCGAGTCTTCTCCTTTCTTTTCAAAGCTCTGTTCACGAGTGTTTCAAAGAAGGTGAGCTTAAAAAAGAAAGTTAGACATTTTCTGGAAACTGTGCTTACTGTGTGCCTGCTAACGACTATAAGGCTAACTATTGCAGAAAGTTAATTAAGCTCAACTTTGCACAAAGTCTGGAGACAGACTGAAAAAAACTGCTGTCTAAAAGTAACAAAACAGCAAAAACAAACTATAAAATATTTTTTGTATTTTTGTATATACACAGCAAGTTGCTGTGTGTCAATAAGTGATAGGCGTCGAAAAGATTATGTTACCTTTGGACACAGCCAGACTAGCAGTCCAGGTTCTACGAGGGTGCAAAAAAGTGCAATGCACGCTCATTTTAAAATGTCTGCACCCTCAATTGATCGGACGCAAA